>NW_015159819.1:117648-130253 GCF_001447785.1 Gekko japonicus
AGTTCCAGTGGTGGTCAGATTCTGAGTGATGCTGGTCTTTTTGCATTTCTGTTGGTCACTCTGACATTTCTCCAGGCCCCTTCCCTAATTTGGTTAGCTGGCTTCTACATAACCAACAAGGAAGTGCCTTTCTGTCTCCTGGGCAAATCCCTTCCAATTAAAGGATGAGATTGGTTAGAACTTGGGTCAGGGCTTTTTGAGATACTATAGGTCAGCTGGTTTCTGATTAACAGTGATGCCGGGTTCTTATGAAACATTAAAGAAGAAGAGAAGAGATTGGATTTATACCCCACCCTTCACTACCCAAAGGAGTCTCAGAGCTGTTTACAATCTCCTTTCCCTTCCCCTCCCCACAACAGACACCCTGTGAGGACGGTGGGTCTGAGAGAGCTCTGGCAGAAACTGCTCTTTTTCAAGGACAGCTCTTATCAGAACTATGGCTTGCCCAAGGTCATCCAGCAGGTGCAAGTGGAGGAGGAGTGGGGAATCAAACCCAGTTCTCCCAGAGTAGAGTCTGCGCACTCAACCACTACACCAAACTGGCAAATTGGCAAACTGGCTAAAGAAACTTAAATTTCAACATCACAACTAACAGGATTTTTCAAGATGTTTGAAAATTGGTGGGCGCAGGGGGGGGGGCGGCAGAAGGGAGCCTCGCCTAGTGTGCAAAAATACCTGGGGCCGGCCCTGAGTCCGAGGTTGCACTGACACAGCAGCAACAGCAAGCCATGGGGGAGCAGGCAGGAAAGTTGTGCACATTTCCTATCCCTACACCACTGACTGCTGTGGCCGCCCCTAACCCTACCCCTCAGGGGTCATCTCGTAGAAAAAGAAGTGCAGGAGCTCATTAGCACAACTTATTTGCATGTGCCACACCCCCTGACATCACCGGAAGTGTGTCAGAAGGCAACACCCACCGCTCAGGCTCCACTGGACTGTTTTTGGATTGCTAGCTATTAGGAGGGAGGAACGTGCAGATCTGTCCTTGCAGAGGAGGGAGAGCTTGTGCCTGAATAAAACTTGGTCTTAAAGGTGCCACTGGACTGTTTTGGACCTGGGGCCGTGGGGGGGCCGGGCAGCTTAACCGGCCTTTCCCTGACAGCCAGTTTGGTGTAGTGGTTAGGAGTGTGGACTCTAATCTGGGAGAACCACTCCTCCTCATGCAGCTGCCGGTGTGACTCTGGGTCAGTCACAAGTTCTTTCAGAGTTGTTCTCTCAAGGGCAGTCCTCAAGAGAGCTCTCTCAGCCCCGCCTCCCTCACAGGGTGTCTGTTGTGGGGAGGGGAAGGGAAAGGAGGTTGTAAGCTGCTCTGAGACTGCTTCGGGTAGTGAAGGATGGGGTATAAAGCCAATCTTTTTCTTCTTCTTTCGCAGCAGAGATGTACTGTACAGCTACAGCTCAGCTCAGCTGGGAAAGGGGAAAAGCCCTTTAAAGGGGCAGGGGGGGGGCAAGGCTCGGTCCCACCTCCTTACACTGGCTTGGGGTTGCCAGCTACAGGTTGGAAAATTACTGTAGATTTGGGGTGGAGTTTGGGGAGGGTGGGGTTTGGGGAGTCTAATGCCATTGAGTCCACTCTCCAAAGCAGGCGTTTTCTCCTGGGGAAATGATCTCTGTAGTCTGGAGATCTCTGTACTCATTCTAGGAGATCTCTGTGCCCGACCTGGAGATTGGCAACCATATACTGTCTGCAGGTGGACCGTCTACCTAGACGCCCTGCTGGTTAGTCATCCCACAGTCCCCCACAGCATCATGGCACCTCTGGGCACCACCCGGGATTTCCCCAGGTTATCTCTCATCTTTCCCAAGCCTGCTTTGTTCCGAAGTTCTGGGAAACAACACAGCAAAACCTGGATTAATGTTGGGAAAGTTTGGATTTTCCCATCCTGCATTTCCTCTGACCCGGTCCCCACAGCGGTCATAAATGCATGAACCCACTGCCTTCTACTGACTCAGACCCTGGGTCCATGAAAGTCAGTTTTGTCTATTCAGACTGGCAGCGGCCCTCCAGGGTCTCACGCAGGGAGAGGTCTTTCCCATCACCTCCTGCCTGGTCCTGTCAACTGGACATGCTGGATGAAGTGTAGTGGGTTAAACGCATGAAGAAATCACTGAGAATGGGAGAACCAGGTTTGATTCCCCCACTCCTCCACTCGCACCTGGCTGGACGGCCTTGGGCAAACCGTAGTTCCGATCAGAGCTGTTCTTGAAAAAGAGCCGTTTCTGTCAGAGCTCTCTCAGCCCCGCCTACCTCACAGGGTGTCTGTTGTGGGGAGGGGGAGGGAAAGGAGTTTGTCAGCCGCTCTGAGACTCCTTTGGGTAGTGAAGGGCGGGGTATAAATCCAGTTTCTTCTTCTTCATCATTTGCTTTCCTCCATCACCCCTTGCAGAGTTACTTTTTTACATGGTACAAAAAGCAAGGGTTTTTTTTTGGGGGGGGGGTGTTGCACATTTTAAAAGGTTCCTCTACCATTTTCATGGCTCTTAATTATTATTTATTAATTAATTTTGATTTATATCCCGCCTTGCCTGTCCAGGCAGGCTCAAGGCAGCGTATGACAGATTAAAATACAATAAAACAATAAATACAATAAAATGGCTCTGTTGTCCAAAAGTGCCAGCAGAAACTTTGTAGACGAAGTGAGTTGGAACCAGGATCGAACCAGGAATAGTGTTTTTCTTTTAAAAAAAACAACGCCCTTTCCTTCATGCTCAATTCTGGTACCAGTTTGCAACCCCAAGATCTAATGCGTTAACAGTAATTTCTGCTCAAGCAAAAATATCGAGGAACATTTAGTGCTTCTTGCTTGGGTGACACATCAAAGGAAGTCGGAAAGAAGCGCGTGGCCTGGGACCCTCATATCCACAGGACGTCCTGTTCTGCTCCGCCAGGACAGCTTCATTAATCTGAGCAGGGCCTTGGGCATATGCCAGCTTGCAAATGGGCACAATTACCAACGGCTGCCTGTGCACCTGCCTACTTCGTAATGCCTCCCACATTACGGCACGGGCTGCCTGAAGTGGTCAGGAAGTTCTCCCATTCCCCCGGCATTCCACAAACTATGCCAAACCAAATGATTCAAGAGGGTTTTTCTGTGTAATTCACTGCAAGGTGCTGGTGCTTACCTTTAAAGCCCTATATGGCCAGGGTCCGACATACCTGCCTTTCCCCACATATATCCCAGAGAGCACTGCGGTCGGGGTCACAGAACCGGTTGACCCTCCCGGGCCCCAAGGATGCCAGGCTCGCTGCGACGAGGGCCAGGGCCTTTTCAGTGGCGGCTCCTTACTGGTGGAACGAGCTCCCAGGAAGAGATCAGGGCTTTGCGGGATCTCTTACAGTTCCGCGGGGCCTGCAAGACGGAGCTCTTCCACCAGGCCTTCGACTAGGAGCCGCCCCCACTATTACCATCAATGAGTCGAGCCCGGCCCTCAGCTCCAACATCTGGCTCACACCATCGAGTGACTCAGGGCGACACTGAGCTGGAAGTCAGCAGTTGTAGACATCTCTAGCATGCCACCACAAGCAATGAACTGTATAACTAATAGCCCCTTATGATTTTAGGAATTTTATCTGTATTGTACCATTTTGTAATGTTTTATGGTATTGTCAGCAATTGGTGCCAATGCTGTAAGCCGCCCAGAGCCCGCTCGTGGGGAGGGCAGGGTATAAATTGAATAAATAAATAAACACATATATAAGAGCAGGGATCATTTCCTGCAGGAGCGCACAGGAGCGGAGCTCCGGCAGTAAAGAGCCCAGGGGGCGGGCACATGCAACAAACCCCACCCCCTGCTCCCAGCAGCCCTCAGTCAGAGCAAGAAGCAGCCAGGCAAGTTGCAGAGGCCCCCTCTACTGCCCGCGCCAAGGCGCTGAGCCTAGGGAAGGCCTCTGGAGCCCCACTGCCCGCCTTTCCCGGCACCTGGCTTTCCCTCCTTCTTTCCTTCTCTTTTTCCTTCCTTCCTGCCTGCCTGCCTGCACAGATCTGTGTGTCCCCCCCCCATAGCTAGCAATCCAAAACAGTCCAGTGGCAGCTTTAAGACCGAGTTTTATTCAGGTACAAGCTCTCCCTCCCTTGTGAGGGCAGATCTGCGCGTCCCCCCCCCATAGCTAGCGATCCAAAACAGTCCAGTGAAACCTGAGCAGTGGAGGTGTGGCATATGCAAATAAATTATACAAATGAGTTATGCTAATGAGCTCCTGCACCTCTTTTTCTACAAAATGACCCCTGTATAAGAGATGTGTGCATGTGTGTTAGGGCTGCCAATCCCCAGCTGGGGACAGGGGATCCCCTGGTTTGGAGCCACTCCCCCCACTTCAGGGCTCTCAGAAAGTGTGTGGGGGGGGAGAAATAGCTGCTGCATGCTCCATTATACCCTACGGAGACCCGTCCCCATAGGGTATAATGGAGAATCGATCCATGGATATCTGGGGCTCTGGGAGGCTGTTCTTTTTAAGTAGAGGCACCAAATTATCAGCATAGCTGCTGGTGCCTCTCCTCAACCTCACCCCCAAGTTTCAAAAAGATTGGACCAGAGGGTCCAATTCTATGGGCCCCAGAGGGAGGTACCTCCATCCTCCATCCTCGTTCCAACGGAGGGAAAGCATTTCCAGAACTTGCTTCAGAGTTCCCTCTCCTGAAGGCTCCTGGTAAACCTCCTGCCCACTTGTCAGTCTCACCTGGCAACTTTAGTGTGTGTGTGTGTGGTGTAATGTGTCGTCCAATCACAGACGGCTTATGGAAAACCTGTAGGGTTTTCAAGGCAAGAGACAAATAGAGGCGGTTTCTTATTGCCCGCCTCTGCGTAGCAACCCTGGACTACCTTGGTGGTCTCCCATCCAAATACTAATCGGGGCCAACCCTGCTTAGCTTCCACAATCTAACCAGATAGGACTCCCCGGGGCTACCCCAGGTTGCCAGCAAAATATCTGGAGATTTGGGTGTGGTGGACCCTGGAAACGGAGGTCCTCAATGGGGCATGATCATAGAGTTGGAAGGGGCTATACAGACCCTCTAGTCCAACCCCCTGCGCAATGCAGGACCAGCCTAAAGCATGCCACAGAGTCCACCTTCCAAAGCAGCCATTTTCTCCAGGGGAACTCTGTTATCTGGAGATGAATCAGGGGTAATCTCCTGCAGGAGCGCACAGGAGCGGAGCTCCGGCAGTCAGGAGCCCAGGGGGCGGGCACATTATTATATATTATTATTATTATTATTATTTATTTAATTTATACCCCGCCCTCCCCGCGTGCGGGCTCAGGGCGGCTTACACATGCAACAAGCCCCACCCCCTGCTCCCGGCAGCCCTCAGTTGGGCCGCGAGGAGCAAGAATCAGCCAGGTAAGTTGCAGAGGTGCCCCCCCGGCCCAAAACAGTCCAGTAGCACCTTTAAGACCAAGTCTTATTCAAATAAGTTATGTTAATAAGTTATGCTAATGAGCTCCTGCACCTCTTTTTCTACGAGATGACCCCTGAGATGAATGGTAATTGTGGGAGATCTCCAGGCCCTGCCTGGAGGTTGACAAAAAATCCTCCAGGATCCCTGGGCCAAGCTGACTTGGAGGTAACTTCCTGACCCCATATTAGAGATTGGAATTACCCTAGGCATGTAAGAAAGGGTTAGCCCAACACTGGCTCAGTTTGGTGTACTGGTTAAGTGCGCAGACTCTAATCTGGGAGAACCGGGTTTGATTCCCCACTCCTCCACTTGCACCTGGCTGGATGACCTTGGGCAAGCCATAGTTCTGGTAAGAGCTGTCCTTGGAAAAGAGCAGATTCTGTCAGAGCTCTCTCAGCCCCACCTACCTCACAGGGTGTCTGTCTGTTGTGGGGAGGGGAAGGGAAAAGAGTTTGTGAGCCGCTCTGAGACACCTGTGGGTAGTGAAGGGCGGGGTATAAATCCAATCTCTTCTTCTTCTTCCTCCACTTGCACCAGCTGGATGACCTTGGGCAAGCCATAGTTCCATCAGAGCTGTCCTTGAAAAAGAGCAGTTTCTGTCAGAGCTCTCTCAGCCCCACCTGCCTCACAGGGTGTCTGTTGTGGGGAGGGGAAGGGAAAGGAGTTTGTGAGCCGCTCTGAGACACCTGTGGGTAGTGAAGGGCGGGGTATAAATCCAATCTCCTCCTCCTCCTCCTCCTTCCCCTTACCTACAGCTTGAAGCTGTAGCGAGTTAACCTTTTTGAAGTTAATCTGTTCACAATAAGTCAAATGTGCCTACATGAATATGTCATGTAAGATTGTGCTTCTATTTTTGTAAGTGAACATTTCTCCTGTTACCATTGGAGAGAAATCATCTTTATAAGTTGTTTGAACCGCATTTCCCCCTTAATCGGGAAACGTGGGGAATCGGGGATACTGTGTAAAGCTTCTGTACTTCCAAGTCAAATGTGGGCTGTTGTTTTTTTAACATTTAACCCATTAGCTGCCCCGCCTTAGGGTAGGCCGACATGACCCTGAGTTAAGGGATGAATTGGATGTGAATTGGAGTGCCTGGAGCTCCCGAAGCCTTTTCTTTAAAGCAGGTGCACGGGGTGCATGTTGTAATTCCAGGAGATCTCCAGCTTCCACGTGGAGGCTCGCAACCTTACCCACTGGGACTAGAAAGGTGGTGAGATCCTATGCTATGTTCCCTGGGCTTGGAACAGGGGTCCTCGGGGGTGGGGGGGGTGGGGAGGAGGTATTTCTGAATTTCCTGTGTGGTGCAGGGGGTTGGACTAGATGACCCTGGAGGTCCCTTCCAACTCTACGATCCCATGCCCTCCCTTAATTCCCTTGATGCACTTCTCTCAGATCTGCAGGGACTCTCTCCTCTGGCCAAGCGACGGCGCTGCCAGTTATCAAGCTGGCCCAACTGTCTCGAAGCATCCGAGTGAGGAATGTTTTCCAAAACAGGGAGGATCCAAACCCCTTAATGTTGCCAGGCTTGGAATCCGAGGAATGTGTGGGGCTTCACGCCTCTCACTAATTAAACCCCCTCGTCTATAGTTAGCTGCCCGTGAGGTGCCCCCTCCCGTAGCCATGGACTCTTTCGCATAACACCCGTCGCGTGGCGACACTTCACGCAGCCGTTTCATCGCCGGGGTCAGGGAGAAGGGCCGATTCCCCACTAGCAGTGTTGCGGCGTCCTGCTAAAGGGACAGTTTGTCCAGCGAGGGTTTGGTTACATCTAATCCTCGGCCGACGGCCTTTACACCTCACGGAGAGTCAATTGACCCGAGCGGTTTAAATCTATTTAAAAAGGCGAAGAGAGGAAGCATGTGGCTGGCATGTGCTATGGTGAAGACAGAAACACAGGCCTGCCGAATGGTTTCCTGGGGAACATGCGCAACTAGAGGCCACCTGGCCTGGGTCAGATGTAGACTAGCCCAGATGTGCATAACTGCAACGGGCACGGCTCCCTCTAAGTTGTGGAGTCTTGTGAGCCAAAATTCTACTTTGTGAGCGACTGGCATTAAAGTTAAATTCACCACATCTTAAAAAAGATATTATAGCTTTGGAAAAAGTGCAGAAAGGGGCAACTCGAATGATAAAAGGGTTGGAACACTTTCCCTATGAGGAAAGGTTAAAGCGCTTAGGGCTCTTTAGCTTGGAGAAACGACGACTGAGGGGTGACATGATTGAGGTTTGTAAGATTATGCATGGGAAAGAGCAGGTAGGGAAAAAGTACTTTTCTCCCTTTTTTCACTCACAATACAAGAACTCGTGGGCACTCCATGAAACTGCTGAGCGGTCGGGTTAGAACAGATAAAAGGAAGTACTTCTTCACCCAAAGAGTGATTAACACGTGGAATTCACTGCCACAGGAAGTGGTGGCGGCTACAAGCATGGACGGCTTCAAAAGGGAATTAGATAGGCATATGGAGCAGAGGTCCATCAGTGGCTATTAGCCACAAGGTATAGATAGGGGCTCTGGGGCAAGTGATGCTCTGTCTTCTTGGTGCTTGGGGGGGGGGGGGCAACAGTAGGAGGGCTTCTAATGTCCTGGCCCCACTGGTGGACCTCCTGAGGGCACCTGGTATTTTTTGGCCACTGTGTGACACAGAGTGTTGGACTGAATGGGCCTTTGGCCTGATACAACATTGGCGTCTCTTATGTTCTTATGTTGTGAGTGTGCGATTTGGCTACTGCGTAAATCAGTTTGCTCTGGAGCCATCCTTCCTGAGCTAAGAAAAAAATAAATGTCTGAGCCGTAGGCTAAAAAACTGTGAGCTAGCTCACACTCACTCGGCTTAGAGGGAGCACCGACAACGGGGGCCCAAGAGAGCCACTTCTAATCTTGAGATATCTGAGGCAGCTTTCTAGAAAAAGGTTTGTCAATCACACACACCCACACAGACACCCCTCGCCCCAAACTAGGGTTCCTAGGTCCCCCCTGGCCACCAGGTCGGGATGGAGGGGGTAGGATGGCTAGATCCAGGTTGGGAAAGCGTACCGAGTTTGGTTCAAGGCGCTGGTTTTAACTTTTAAAGCTCTATATGGCCAGGGGCCTGCCTACCTGAGGGACCGCCTCTCCTCATACGAGCCCCAGAGAGCACTGAGGTCAGGGTTGCAACACCGGTTGACCCTCCCTGGTCCGAAAGAAGCCAAGCTGAATACTATCAGAAGCAGGGCTTTCTCGGTGGCGGCCCCCACACTGGTGGGACGAGCTCCCAGAGAACATCAGGGCCCTGCGGGACCTCTCACAGTTCCGCGGGGCCTGTAAGACGGAGCTCGTCCGCCAGGCGTTCGATTAGGGGCCGCCACTGAGGCGTGTGCCCTGGAACATCTTCTGGCCGAACTTAGGCCATCTCCTGGCTAGAGTCCCCGCTGGTTACTACCCTTATCTCAGGATCCGATTGGATTACCACCATAGTTGGTTCTGTAATTGTTGTCGTTCACTTGTTTTAACTGATATTGTGTTTATTAATTGTTTTATTTTTTTGTTATGTTATTTAATCTTGTTAGCCGCCTTGAGCCTGCTTGTCAGGCAAAAAAGGTAAAGGTAAAGGTTTTCCTTGCTCGAAAGCCAGTCGAGTCCAACTCTAGGGCTGCGGTGCTCATCTCCGTTTCAAAGCCGAAAAGCCAGCGCTGTCCGAAGACGTTTTCCGTGGTCATGTGGCCGGCATCCGAGGTGCACAGAATGCTGTTACCTTCCCACCGAAGTGGTACCTATTTATCTACTTGCAATTTCTTGCTTTCCAACTGCTAGGTTGGCAGGGTGCCGCATGATGGAGTGAGCTCCCATCTCTAGTTCCAGCTCCTGCCAACCTAGCAGTTGTCAGGCAAGGCGGGGTATAAATACAAATAATAAATAAATAAATAAACTCCTGGAGATTTGGGGATGGAGCCTGGGGAGGGCAGAGACGCCAGTGGAGTACAATGTCATCGAATCCACCTTCCAAAGCAGCCCGTATCTCTAGTGGAACTGGTCTCTGTAGCCTGGAGGTGAACTGGAATTCCCGGAAATCCCCAGCTCCCCCCCCCCCCGGAGGCCGGCATCCCTATCCCAAACCAGTGTTCCCTCTAAGCTGAGTTAGTGTGAGCTAGCTAATAGTTTTTTAGCCTCCGGCGCACAGATTTTTAATATTTTTTAAAATTAATATTAATATCTTCCTAATAAGGGGGGGGAAGGGAAAAGGGAACACTTTACAAACAGTGTTACACACTTAAACATATCATAAAAAAGATCTCCATCCCATATTTATACGATTTAAATATCTCTTGCTATCAAATATTAGTTATAATTCATGCTTACTACATTTTCAATCCATGTATGCAATCTCAACCAAGATTTTTCAAAAAATATTATCATCTCTTCCTTGTAGTGCCACAGTAAGTTTATCCATTTCGGCTGTCTCTAACAATTGATAAACCAAATCTTCCCTTAAAGGTATGTCTTGTTTTTTCCATAATCTGGCATATAAAATTCTAGCCGCAGTTACCACATGTGTTATCATGTAACAATCTGGTTTATTGTGTTGTTCTGGTATTATATTCAACAAGAAAATCTCTGGTAGAAAAGGTACGCTAGTTCCCATTATTTGTTGTAGAATTCTATGTATATCAGTCCAATATTTTTTACTTTTGTGGCATGTCCACCAGACATGAAAAAAGGACCGGATTTTTTTCTACACTTCAGATATTAGACATGTTAGGGTAGTATTTTGCCAATTTTTCTCATGTCATATGCCACCTATAAAACATTTTGTACAGATTCTCTTTGAAAGACAACACTTTTGTATATTTTATATTAATTTTACAAATTCTGGACCATTGATCTAAGCTTATGTTATAACCTGAATTTTGTGCCCAACTAACCATGGTGCTTTTGACTATTTCATCTTGCATTTTGCAATCAAGTAGAATAATATTTTTTGTCTTCGCTCAGGAAGGACGGCTCCAGAGCTAACAAATTGATACAGTGGCCAAATCGCTCGCAACTTTAATGCCAGTAGCTCACAAACTGGAATTTTTGCTCACAAGACTCTACAGCTTATTTATTTATTTATATAATACATCCATATAAACACGATACAATTTAAAACCACATTAAAGCATAGAAAACATACATACAACTCTTATAAAAGGCCAGATGCCTTAGTGGTTGATAGAGATGGGAATAGAAGGAGCATTGCCCCCAAACAAATCTATTCTTTAACATGCATGCAGCCCGAACGCTGTGCTAAACTCCACATGGAAATGCCGTGGTTCCAGCCACAATGGGCTATGGTTGCCAACCTCCAGGCAGGACCTGGAAATCACCCACAATGACACCTTATCTCCAGACTGCGGAGATGAGTTCCCCTGGGGGAAATGGAAGGGACCTCAGGAGGGTATAATGCCATAGAGTCCCCCTTCCAAAGTAGCCCCCCCTCATTTTCTCCAAGGGAACTGATCTTAGTCATCTGGAGATCAGTTGTAACAGCTGGAGGCCTCCCGGTGCCGCCTGGAGGTTGGTAACCCTACCTTCTATCCTAAAGCTAATCCTGTGGGCCAGTCGAATGTTCTTGAAAACATTAACACTTCCCTGCTCCAGCCCTAACATTGTTAACTGTACATTTAAGGCAAATTAAACACGAATCCAAAGGTGGGCAGCAGGAACAGAACTGGTGGCCGCCCTTTTGTCTGAAGAGCCCTGCCTGTTCCAACTTCCAGCCTCCTCTCTCAAACTACAGTCGCAAGACTGCGGACAATCATAGCTGCAGGGACTTCATACAAGTCGCGTAACACGGAGGCCGGCCGACTCTGTGGGTTTTATGTGGGTTTAATCACAAAGGATTTTTTAAAATTAAAAAAAAAAGTGTTTAGTGAGTCAGAAGCTCTTGCATGGGAAATTATTTTTGTGTTCAATGTTGTAAAGTTATTATCTTAATATTTCTATGATTGCATTTGAATATATGTTTGGGGGGGGGAAATTAAAAGAAAGAAAAAATAAAAGAAACGGGTGGGTCTGTCTGACATAACCAGGCTCCCCGTGCGGTTTATAAACAGAAAATACAAGGAAGCTGAAGTTGGTTCCCAAAATTTTTTGGCTGAATTCATCAATAAGCCACGAATAAGGAGTTAAGACGCTGAACTGCAGGCTGTGGAAGGTCGGTCGTTCAGCAGTTCGAGACCCGGGTGTGCCGCATGATGGAGTGAGCTCCCATCTCTAGTTCCAGCTCCTGCCAACCTAGCAGTTTGAAAGCAAGACATTGCAAGTAGATAAATAGGGACCACTTCGGTGGGAAGGGAACAGCGTTCCGTGCGCCTTGGTGCTTAGTCATGCCGGCCACATGACCACGGGAAAGTCTTCGGACAGCGCCGGCTCTTCGGCTTGGAAACGGAGAGGAGCACCACAACCCTAGAGTCGGACTCGACTGGCTTTCGAGCAAGGGAGACCTTTGCCTTTACTAAGGAGTGAAGCATGGACTGGGAACCGACTCCGGCCTCCTTGATACTTCCAAACAGCTCCGCTGTCGGAACCCACAGCTTACAACGAAGTGCGCGCAATGCATTCAGAAACGGTTCTGCTTTGGGATCGCGGGGGGACGCCGCTCCCCCGGCGAGGTGAGGTGCGGGTGGGGGGCGGTCACTTGGCCAAGCCCCGCCCCCTGCTCCCGGCAGGCCTCAGCCCCGCCCCCTGCTCCACGTGGCGCTCCACGAGGACGCCGAGGAGGAGGTAAGTGGCAGCCCACCTCCTCCTCCCGCTCTGCGTCCCCGGGCCCAGCGGAGCCAGCCGCGAGGGGAGGGGAGGGAGCGAAAGTTTTTCCTCCTTGGGAAAAAGCGCACGGGGGGCGGGGGGGCGGGAGAGAGCTTCTCATGGAGGCGACGACGGCCGGCCCGCTTGCCCGCCTCCTCCTCCTCTCCGTCGGGGCTGCTGCCTGCCTGCGCCCGCCGCTTCCCTGCTTCCCCCCGTCCCCCCGCGGTGGGCTCGGCCAGGCTGCCCTTCCCCAGGGAAGGACCTGGCGCGTGTGGGTGGGGTGGGGGGGACGACGGAGGCCCTTTCCTTTCCCACCCTCCGAACGGGACCCTGTGCGTGCGTCTGTGTGGACGGAGCTTGCTTTCGGGATGTACTAAAAGGAAGGACAGGATTGCCCATTGGAAACAATGGGGGACGCTGGAAGACCCATTGGAAATAATGGGAG
>NW_015159819.1:130296-130464 GCF_001447785.1 Gekko japonicus
ATTGCAGATGACGAGAGAGGGAAGCTAGTGCTGGAGTTAGGCTAGTGCTTTCCAGACATCTCACACCAGAGAAACTTCTTTTCCTGAATGAAAATCAAAGGCATATCTCACTCTTACTTTGCTCATTTTGCTAGAAAACTGTGAGCTAGCTCACACTAAGTCAGCTTA
>NW_015159819.1:130720-130881 GCF_001447785.1 Gekko japonicus
TCGGTTCCCTCAAGAGAAGAAGTGAAGTGAGTGGTAACCAGAGACAGGAGCTTTTCAGTGGTGGCACCTTGCCTTTGAAATCCCTTCTCTCTTGAGGCTAGCCTGACTCCTTCTATCCTGTCACACGCTCAGGCCAAAACACAGGCCAAAAATTTTCCTTT
>NW_015159819.1:134279-134431 GCF_001447785.1 Gekko japonicus
CTAAAACCTCAGTATTCAGGTTCAATTGCCATGTTGGCACTTTGCGATACATAAGTGGGTTTTGGGTTGCAGTTTGGGCACTTGATCTCTAAAAGGTTCGCCATCACTGCTCTATAGCATATCGAGGAAATCGGAGAAGGCGGAAAGTGTTT
>NW_015159819.1:134889-139088 GCF_001447785.1 Gekko japonicus
CCTGCCCTCCCACACCCCACCACCCAAAATTCTCTGGCTACGCCCCTGACTAGTGAGTAGCCAGTGTAGACCAGGCTAGTCGGTACTTGTCAGAATTCAGAAGCTAAACAGGGTCAGTCATGCTTAGTATTTGGATGGGAGACCGGCAGGGGAAATGAAGGTTGCTATGCAGAGGAAGGCAATGGCCAACCACCTCTGCTCATGTTTCACCTTGAAAGCCTTATGGTGGGTGTTGCCATAAGTCAGGTGTGGCCTAATTTAGCTAGACCACTGTGCAGTCACTGTCATATTAACTGTCTCTGTGGACAGTCAGCTGTCTTTATTGCCCTCAATGGGCCCTGGTGCCTATCTGGGCTACCCATGTCCCAGTTCTTTTAGGCATAAGATGCACAGCCTGCCATTTACCTTCCTGTCATTCTTCTCTGCAAGAGGGTCAGAAACACAGAGCTGGAATTCATTTCTGTGCTCCTTTTCTGGTGAGCTTTAGCAGAGTCCTGAGTTTTGTATGGGGCACTCTGGGGGCTAGGAGGAATTTGGGAGGGAGGAGATGGATAAATAATTGCTGTTCGTTCTGTCCTCTCATTCCCTGCTCATGCCTGTCAGTACAGAAGTCCGGTCTTAGAAGCAGGCATCCTGCTCAGCTCGCTCAGAAGAACAAAAGCGTGTGGAGAAAGCTGTCCGAGAAAGAAAGAGAGAGTTACTTGCGTTGGTCTCAGAGGGGTGACCTTGCAAGACCTGAGATGAAGATAGAGGGGGCTGATAAGAACTGAGCCTCAAGCAGCTAGAATTCTTGACCTGGTGCCTCTGCCAGGAGCTTGCTAGGTGGCCTTAGGCACCTCTTTGGGATTGCTGATGGTTTTATGCAGCTGATTCTTTAATACTTCATGGTAGTAGGCAATAGCCTCTTCAATCAGTTGAGTGATATACTGTTTAAAATGGCTTTGAGTGTCTTTTTCTGTGAATCAGTCCATATGCACTGTATATTCTGATACTTTTTTTTAAACAAATCGTGCGATTCCAGATACCTGGCATTCCTCTGTATTTATGAAATTTGTTTTCAGTTTCACTTTTGGCACCTGCCTTATGACACCCTTCCGATGATGGAAGGGGGTGTGGCCTTATGACACACTTCTGGTGATGTCAAGGGGTGTGGCATATGCTAATGAGTTATGGTAATGAGTTCCCCTAGCTCTTTTTCTACGAAACGACCCGCCCAGACCAGAGTGGCTGCAGCTGGTGGTTGTGGCCCTTTTGCTGCTGAGGGGGGAAGGAGGGGTGTGTGGGGCTGGAGGGCTCCTGGGAGGAGATTTAGGGTCGCCAGCCTCCAGGTGGGGCCTGGGGATTAGTTTGTTCGAGGAGAAACGAGTCCTGCAAGTGAGGATCTGTATTTAGGGTCTGTAGCGGACCATGGAGCAAGCAACAAAGGTGCAGGGTGGGAGAAGACAAATCCAGAAGACTAGGGTTGCCAGTCTCCAGGTGGAGCCTGGAGATCTGCTTTTACAACCCATCTCCACTGAGAGAGATCAGCTCCCCTGGAGAAAATGGATGCTTTGAAGGTTGGACTCCGTGGCATTGTACCAGGCTGAGGCCCCTCCCCAAACCCCGCCCTCTCCTGGCTCCACCCCCAAAGACTCCAGGTATTTCCCAACCCAGACCTGGCAACCCTAGCAGGGGATGATACCCATCCGAGGAGGGGGGTGTCTAAGGACGGGCACCCCTTACCTCATTGTTTGTGCTTGCAAACAGTTTTGGGGCTTTTTTTGTATTTTTGGTGGTGATGTTCTTGGGCGCTCTACCAAGTCTTGAGAGAGGAATTGATGGGAAACAGTGCAACTTCGTATTTGGATACAGGCACTCAAAAAAAGCCCCAATTAAATCACTGGTTTTAGGGGCTCCTTTTATGCAACGTGCACGGTTTTGTGCAGTTTGGTTGCAGGAGATGCCTGTTATAGTGGGTCAAGGTGAAGCTGAACGCACTTCTGTGGCCAACGGGCGGGGGTCTGCCTGCTCGTTCTCTTCCTTGGGGGTTCCCTTAGGAGCAGGGTGCCACCGACAATCTATAGGCAGCTTGTGAGACTCCTTTCTGTGGGGGCCGGACTCTTATGGCACTCTGTTGGCACGCTATTCAGCTGGGACCACACGTGCACCAGTGCATTTGATTTCCAGTGAGTTTGATTTTACAATGTGATTTACAGCACGGCTTCTGTGTTAGGAACATATTTGTGCAAGTAATCCAAATACAGTAAGAAATTGTGCTTTTTTGCTCTTCCTATTAAACCCCAGACTTGGAGAGCTTTTTCCCCAAGCTATTTTAGGCTCAAAAAGTTTTTCATTCTTCAGGCCCCGGTCACACAGGCCAGATAACGCGGGGTGGGGTGAGGGGAGGCATGGCTATTTGCACTGTCGCATTCTGATCCGCCATTAGGCGATCAGACGCAACGGCGGGACACCGGGGCTTCCTCTGTCAGATAATGCAGCAAAGAAGACGACCCGGGGGAATAGCCGCACACCAGCACAATCACACCGCAGGAGTCTGTATGCAGCCCGTGGCAAACTATTTGCCAGTACCATTTGCCAGTTGTTGCAAGTACCTTTTAAATGCGCATCTTCAGCGGCATGCCACAGGTTGGCCACGGGTGCGCTACGCCTCCCAAATGTTCTGGTGTGATCACGCCCGGAAAATCCGCCTTCTGCGGGGCAAATGCTCCGTGTGAACAGGGCCTCAGTAGAGTTTTTTGGCAAATTTTAAAAAGTGTTCGAGTTCAGTGGCACCTTTAAGACGAACAAAGTTTTATTCCAGGTATAAGCTTTTCTGTGCAAGCACACTTCTTCAGATACATTGAAATGGAAGTTTCCAGTCCATACATATAGGTAGAGGGTAAGCAGCAAATTAGCATACAAAGTAATGAAGGTGTTTAACAGATGCAATGAACAAACAGGAATAACAAGCTTAGTTTATATGGTCACCATTTGCTTGTATTTAATTCTGGGGGAAAACATAGTGAAGCAGATAAATATATCAAAATTAGAGGTTGATGTGTAAATGTACCCTTCTGCATTGTGGGATGCTGAGAGTAATTAACTGAGGCCCTGTTGTTACGCTGTCATGATATCCAGTCCTGCAACTGCACGGAGAGTTTCCTTCTGGTTGTGACGAGAATCACAAGGAGCTGGTTTTCAGCCTCCCCAAAACACATGTTTACTGGAGATCTAAGCAGGATCTAACCAAGTGAACCCCACCGTTCAAAGGGGGACGGACCCCCATGGTTTTTGGGAGAGGTGCTCTTGCCTAACACTTCAGGTCTATTGAAGAGATACGTACGATGCTTAAGGAGGTCACCAGCAGTGTTCCCTCTAAGCTGAGTTAGTGTGAGCCAGCTCAGAGTTTTTTAGCCTCTGGCTCACACATTTTTGTCTTCACTCAGGAAGGATGGCTCCAGAGCAAATTAATGTATGCAGTGGCCAAATCGCCCGCTCACAACTTTAATGCCAGCAGCTCACAAAGTAGAATTTTTGCTCACAGGACTCCACAGCTTAGAGGGAACATTGGTCACCAGTCCCTCTGGTCCTTTTGGGGTTCCAGTTTACCTTAAGAATTATCCCCTTGGACAGACTGAACCGATGTAATGAGAGGCTAAGCTTGTAACACCCTTAAAGAGCCAAACAGAAACAATTAACTTTCCCAAAGAACCAAGGAAGCATATCTAAAATAGTTTGGTGTGTAATGTAGCAAAATGATATCAAACCTGGTCTACAAACCACAGGAGCACTTTTGTTCTGATCCACCAGGGCAATCCTCGTTGGTTTTCCTTGTGACATGTTAACTGTCTCTGCCTCTCCTTCCCCCCAGAAAGAAGCCTCTCTTCATAGCCGAGTGACTGAAGGCATCTTTACAGAGTCGGAGAAGGGGAAGGAGATGGAAGAGCAGGACCCAGGAGGACCTAGAACTGGCAAGACAGCAAGCATAGGCCACCATCCCACCCAGGCTGGGAGTGGAGCTGCATTCTGGGAAGGCCCTGTGCCAGAGATACCTTATCGGGCCACGGCGATCTCAGATGCACATTGCCATCATCGCTTCCGGCAGTTCCAGTACCATGAGGCCGATGGGCCCCGAGAGGTTTGCAGCCAGCTCCATCGACTTTGCAACCAGTGGCTGAAGCCAAAGAAGCGCTCCAAGAAGCAGATCCTGGAACTGGTGA
>NW_015159820.1:0-51936 GCF_001447785.1 Gekko japonicus
AAACCTCCCGTGTGACCGGGGCCCAAGATCACTTTAAAAAAATGGGAAGTGAGTGGAAATAACAGCCTATAATTTAACTAATTCTTTATGAACTGTGCTCCAGTAATACTGGACTGCCTCACATTCCCACCACAAACAGAACAAAGCCCCTATTATTTCTCTATACTTCCAATATATATCAGAATCTCCTGAAATCCTGGTGTTACCTAAGCAGAGTTGCTGAGGATTGAATCATGCCTTGGTTGAACTAAAGCCTTACTCCAGACCCTGATAAAACCTCACAGTGTTTGGGAGCTGCTAACATACAACTGTCTGAAGATGTCTGTGTTCTACTTTTGAGATATTCTTATAGATTGGTGTTTTGCCCAGAATCCTTATAATGTGGTCAGTTCTCCTTTTTTTTTTTTTTGGCAAGGGTGCATAGATTGTCATTTTAAAAAAAAAATCATCATCTTGCCTTGAAGAAAAATCTGATATACAGACATGTACTGGCTGAAGAGTTTCCTAGCATGGAGACAGTGGGTGATTCTACATCTAGCATTTGCTCCACATATTCTCAACTGGAAGGGAAAAGTGCAGCTCAAAACCACATCCAAATACCTCTGGGCAGTGCTGTACTGACTGCAGAGTCACTCCTGAACAGCCATAAAACAGCCATAAATCTATGCAGAAGGTATAGTTACAATAGACGATCAAAGAACTCGAAAGTGGCATGGAGTGTGGACGCCACTATAAATCCCAATAATCAAAGGGAGGGAAACCAGCATGCAACGCAGAGGGGAATTTCTGTTCCAACATGGGTTTGGTAAAACAATGGAGGGAGAAACCAATGCAGAATCACAGTGATAGGGAAGGTTTCAACAGCTTAATTTCTGTATATCAGGCTGTCAACACACAACAACAGGACCAAAAGAAAAAAATGGCACAGTAACCCCCTGGTTTTGTTCCAGCTATGACCCCTCTGTCATTGTCTTCCACCAGTGGGTGAAAACGGCTTTGTTTTGCTTGGTATTCCCTCACTGAACTTCCTGTATAAGTGTTTTGTTTAATTGTCCTTAATGTTTTTGATTGATTGCTGCCTTGGGGACCTTAAGTGGAAAGGCAGCCTTTTTAAAAAAATAAAAAACACCAATTGAGAACTGTGTTTAAGCAATCATTTATTTATTTATTTTCACAGCTACACCAGGGCAAAACTTGAAAAGGTGACACCAAACAACAAAACCCTCCATTATCTTTACCTTTTGCCTCATTGATTCTTGAGACTTTGTGACAGAAGCGGCATTAAATGCTGCCTGGAAACAATGTGTATGTTACTGAATCACAAAGCTGCAAGATAGGTAGAAAGTGTCATCAAGACACAGCTGAGTTGTGGCAAACCCATGGGGTTTTCAAGGCAAGAGACATTTGGAGGTGGTTTGCCATTGCCTGCCTCGGTATCATGGTCCTGGTATTCCTTGGTGGTCTCCTATCTGAGTACTAGCCACAACTGACCCTGCTTAGCATCCAAGATCTGATGAGATAAGGCAACCCTGGGCTATCCAGGTCAGGGGGAAAAAACACATTTGCATTTATATCCTGCTTTTCTCCCCACAGCTGGAACTCAAAGTGGCTTTGAACATCATTCTGCCTTCCTCTGTTTACTTACAAGAACAACCCTATGAGGTAGGCCAGGCTGAAATTTTGTGATAGGCCCAAGGTCACCCAGCAATCTTTCATGACTGAAATAGGGACTCGAAAACAGGTCTCCCAGGATCTTAGTCTAGCATTCTATCCACTGTGCCACACTGGCTCTGTAGTGCTGGCATACAATATTCTGCTGTTAAGCACTATTGCTGTTGAACTGGCAGAAAGACACTTCCAGGGCCGGCCCCAGGTTTTTTTAAACACTAGGTGAGGCTACCTTGTGGTGCCTCTCCCCCTGTGTTGGCCCTGTGTGTAGGGCCAGAGAAGGAGCCCCCCACCTTCCCCGGAGAGACCAGCCAGCAGCCCCCCCCCCCGGTGAGGGAGAGGGGGATCGGGAGCAAAAGGGTGGTGCGGTTGGCGTGCCAAGGGGTAGGCAGGCGAGGAGGCGCTTCCCAGCAGCCTCGTCAGAGGGAACGGAGGAGCCTCCTCCTCCTCCTTGGCGTCAGGGTGGGGGGGGCGCCCTCGGGGGTGGGCCCAGACAGATACTTTCTGCTCCACTTCACATCGTGGGAGATTAACCAGAGCCGGTAACTTTTCAAGAGTTGTAACTGTAACTGCATCCCCGCCGCCACTGCCAGCACGCAGGAAAGGAGGGAAAGGAGCCTCATGGTGATGCGCTGGGGGTGCCTCATCCCGCAGCGCAGGCTGGGCTGGGCAGCAAGGGTGGCCACTCTCTGCTGAGATCCGCCTCCACCTAATGACAGAGCGGGCTGCTCCTGCTCCCCAGCACCACCAGTCTCCCTCCCTGCAAACTGGCGAGGCACCCAAAACCCTGTGGCCGCCAGGGGTGAGTTGAGCAGGGCTTTTGGCAAGGGAGGGGTGGGGGTGGGGTGGCAGGCCAGTGCAGCGCACCCTTTTAGGGGCCAGTCTAGGCTTCTGCCTAAAATTTGTCAATGATGGGCCAGCCCTGATTGCTTCTTGTTTTGACATACATCCATCCATGAGAAGTGTAGGTTTTATTTAGACACTTGCCCTCCCAAAGTCTAGTGAGTACCTCCCACATAACCAATTAAAACAACAACAACAAATATTTGCATAAATAATCATTTTAACTGTGGAAGTAACATGAATCCTAATTGGAGTTTTTAAACTGGAGTTTTTAAACTGTGATTTTGTGTGTTTTATCATTGTTGTTTATGTGTTTTTATATTGTTTTATTTATATTGTAAGCTGCTTTGAGTTCTACAACAAAGAAAGGCAGCTAACAAATGTTTCAAATAAACAAATAAGTATTATTTATTTCATCTTGTTTTTGTATTTTACTGCATTTTTACAAGTCTCATTGCAAAATAGATGAAAATTGAGTCAGTGCTCATAAGAACCATGTTAGTTCTGCATGCATTCCATGTTTTCCACTTGGCTTGTAAACAGGCTTTAAAAATGTTTTTGCACTTTTACAGCAAATGAAGTTGAATGGAGAATACTCGTGTTTGTTTTATTTAAGTCTCTGCTCTCCTGATGTTTTTAAGACTTCTTGGCTGTTATTTACTGGAAGGAGCGGAGGGGTCAGTGTTGTTGCTTTGAATTCTGTAGGGTTTTATGAAATCCAGTACTGACATGTGAAGGACAACACCGGATCATACTTTATCTTGGGAGGAATCTTCAGCAGCGAGGAGATTTGATTGAAAGGTCACATTGAAGGAATGAAGCTTCTTTGTTCTTGAAACAATAAACAGAATATGAATGGTAATTTTTAGGGGAGAAATCTCTACTCTCTCATCATCACCTCTGACTTGTATAACGCTGTTTAACACTTGCAAAAGGTAAATGCTATGTCCAGTTTCACATTATTGTGTTGCAAAGATCTTTTTTCCTTCCCTGGGAAAAGAAAATTGATGGTATATAGCAAAAATTCCATTATATCATTACTGATATCATATAAACAGTTTTTCACACCATACTACATTATACTATAATCAATGGGCTTATTTTGCCCCGGGGCTCTTTCACATGGGGTCTTTAGCCCACTTTGATTTTTGAAGCAAAACTGATTTTCACACACCTGAACAGTTAATCATTGTCCTTCCACATTTAAAAGTGTCCATCCTTGGGGCAGATTGAAACCAGTTCTCTAGCCTCAGCTCTGGGGAACGTCATCACGGGTTCCTCCCAGACCTGGTCCCTAGCTTTTCTAAGCCCCCCCCCCCGAACTCCAGGCTGTGCTCACACCTCTGTGCCCTGCCTGTTGCCTCCCATTTCTCCCCACTACCTGCTGGCAAGGGCTTTGGCTGCAGCCCAAGTATCAGCCCTCTTTGGCTTTTCTGACCCTCCCTTGGGGTCTGCTGTCCTTTCTGCCCACCTGAGTCCCATCCAACCATGGCTTGCCAGTCCCTCCTGGCTACTGCCAGGCTCACCCACTTCCTGGGACTTGGGTGGCTCTGCCAGAAGACTTTTTTATTTGGCCCCTCGTAGGGGGATTTTTTAATTGCATTTTCTATAAACTACAACGAAATTAGGAAAGGAATCTACAAACTATGGGAGAAAGTAAAGAAAAACCACTAAAAACCCAAGAGTTGGTGGTCATACATAATGCTTATAAAATTAGCTTTTAGCTTAAAGTTCGATTAAAATTCATTGGATGTGATCAAGAAGTATAATCTTCATACATATTAGAGATAAAAGCACCAACATATCTGACTTCTTAAAAAGCAATATAAGAAATGATTAGCAAATGTTACAACGGATTTTAAGGACTGTGATTACTCATTTTTTGCCCTTTTTCTTTCTCAAATGGTAACTTGTTTTTGGGGCTGCTGCCCCAAGTTTAGAATATGAGTCCTCATCAGAAGATGTCACTGCTCCTTCTTCTTCACTTCCCTTGATGCTGTTGCCTTCCTCCTCTTCTTCTTCTCCTGTTGGACGATTATGATGCTGTAGAAACTCATGTGCCTCTTCAACAGAGGCAATTCTTTCCTTTTTATCTTTGAATTTAAAGATTATGAATTTGGGCACAATCCATCTGTAAGGGATGTTGTTTTTCTGTAAAAATAAAGCCAAGTCTCTAAATTCCTTTCTTTTCTTTCTTATTTCAAACAGAATGTCCTTCAAAAATTTATTTCTTTGTCCTTGATTTTCAAGTTAACTCCACTTGTCGCTTTGAGTATTTGATCTTGCACTTGTCGTCTGGAGAACCTCGCCATCACTTCCCCGGGCAGATTATTCTTTCTTGTAAATTCAGAATATGACCTAAAGATCGTATCAATTTTGCTTTGTAAAGTATCTGCTTTAATATCTACCACAGGGCCTAAAGAGTCACACATAATCTGTTTCAAAGTGTCTCCCGTCTCTTCGGGGATCCCTTGAAATCTAAGGGTATAGCTTGCCCTTTCCATTTGCAGCTGTAACAAATGAGACTCATCAGCTGATCTTTTTTTCTCCATCACCTGCATTTGTTTTTTTAAGCTTCTTGGTGTTGGCTTCCACCACTTTAAGCTCTTGCTGCGTTTGCTCTGGTTTTTTGGCCATCTCAGTCATCTGCAGTTGTCGAGTGTCGAATTTTTGGTGCAATGACATGACTTGTTCCAGCAGAGGGTGCAGCACCTCATTCAGCATCTTTTGAAGATCTGTAACTGTGTCCTGTCTAGGGACAGAACTCACTGGGCTGGCACTTCCGGCAAGAGGCTTCAGTTTCGGAAGCTTATCTTTCTCCTCTCTCTTTGGAGGCGCCATGTTGGAGATAGTTTACTTTTTGCAAAAGTTACCAAAGTCCTCAAAGTCCTTAAAAATGCCTGGTAAGCTCTTATAAGCTTTTTATTTCTGTCCACTTTGTTTAGATAGCCCACTCCCCTCTTCCTCTGCTTCAAAGTGTTCACTTTTTTTTCCTTGTTGAGGGGGAGTTCCCTCCCCCCGCTTTCAAAGGTGAGAGCTTTCCGCTAGTTTTATGGTGTTTTCACTTAAACTTGACTCACATTTCACTCTGCCCCCAAACTCCTGATCCTGTGTGCATCTCTAGTTCCTCACAGGGAAGCTCTGCGGTGGGACCTTTGGGGCATGGAACAGCTCCCCTTTGCTGGCCAGTCACCAGAGGAAGGGCTCTCCTAGCGCCCCATGGCTGGGAGCCCTTCGCAAGGGCTCTGGGGTAGGTGCAGATGATCGCACCCCCTCCCAGCTGTGGACTCTGGCACACCTCTCCTGGAGCTCCAGGAGAACGCGGCCGCCATGGCGAGTGCCAAAACAGGAAGTCCTGCCAGAAGACTTTTGGTGGGGGTTCCTTTGACTCACACTGTGCTCCTTCTCCTTTGGCACTGCCCTGCCTGGCTTCTTCTCGCTGGTCCATTTGCCAGCTTTTGAAAGCTCTGCTGGCCAGGTCTGGCCAAGGCCCTCCAGCATTGTTGGCAGGCCACTTCTGACCCAGTTGTTTTTACTTCTAGTTGAGCCATTTGAAGTGCCCCTTTCCTGTCTAGACTCTGCTAGGCGGTTGGCTGACCACATCCCCTGACATCACCGGAAGTGTGTCATAAGGCCACACACACCGCCCCCAACAGTCCCGGCCGCCGTCGCCAGCCTTGCAGCTCCACTGCCGAGCCCCATGAGGGGCCCGGCGGTGGACCTGCAAGGCCCGTGGGAGTGCAAGGAAGCCCCGCGAAGGCCCTCCCTGGCCCCAGGCAGGCAGGGGTGGGGGGAGGCAGGGATGGAGCACACTACCCTCCCTCTTCTCCTGCCTCCTCCTGGCTGAATGAGGGCCAGAAGCGGGGCAGCCAGAAGCAGGGGGAGGGGCTTCGTCATGTGCCACACACCCCGTACTTCACCCGGGGGATCTGTGATCCCCCGCGATCCCCCCCGAGATGACCTCTGGATCTTTCTAGTTGCCCTTTCCTGCACTTTTCCCAATTCTATAATATAATTTCTGAGGTGTGGGAACTGAATTGCACACAGTATTCCAAATGAGGTCCCACCATCAATGATGATAGTGCCTGATTTGTTTTCAATTCCCTTCCTAATAATCCCCAGAATAGTGTTGGCCTTTTCTATTGCAGTTGCACACTGTCTTGACATTTTCAATGGCTCCAAATACTATGACTCCAAGTTCTCTCTCTTGGTCAGTTTCTGGCAGTTCAGACCCCATCAACGTGTATTTATAGTTAGGGTTTTTGGTCCCAATGTGCATCACTTTGTATTTGGCCACATTGAACCCCATTTGCCATGTTAATGCCCACTCGCCCATCGTCGACAGATCTCTTTGGAATGTCTCACAGTCCTCCCTGGTTCTCACCACCCTGAACAATTTAGTGTCATCTGCAAATTTAGGCACTTCACTGCTTACTCTCAACTCCAAATCACTAATGAACAAGTTAAAAAGCATCGGACCAAGTACTGATCCATGTGGTACCCCACTGCTTACCACCCTCCACTGAGAAAATTGCCCATTTATACTCACTCTCTGTTTCCTATTAATTAGCCACTTTTTGATCCACAAGAGGAATTGTCTTTTTATCCCATGACTATTGCGCTTACTTAGGGGCCTCTGATGAGGAACTTTATCAAAAGCTTTCTGGAAGTCAAGGTAAACAGCATCTATTGGGTCCCCCTTGTCCACATGTTTGTTCATTCCCTCAAAGAACACTAACACTTTAGTGAGACAAGATCTTCCCTTACAGAACCCATGCTGAGTCTGCTCAATAGTTTTTGTTCTCCTTAATAACAGTTTCCACCAACTTACCTGGTATCGATGTCAGAGTGACTGGCCTGTAATTTCCCAGATCTCCTCTGGAACCCTTTTTAAAGATGGGGGTGACATTAGCTACCTTCCAGTCCTCAGGAATGGAGGCAGATTTTAAGGAAAGATTACATATTTTTGTCGGGAAATCCATAAGTTCACATTTGAGTTATTTCAGAACTCTTGGATGTATGCCATCCAGGCCTGGTAATTTATCAGTTTTTTAAGTTGTCTATCAGTCATACGACCTCCTCTCTTATCACCTCAATCTGACTCAGGTCTTTCAACACCCTTTCAGAAACCAGCAGTTCTGGAGTGGGCAAGCACTTCTCATCTTCCACAGTGAAGACAGAGGCAAAAAATGCATTCAGCTTCTCACCCATTTCCTTATCATGCTTCAGTACTCCTTTTATCCCTTGGTCATCCAAGGGCCCCACTGCCTCCCTGCCTGGTTTCCTGCTTCTACTGTATTTGAAGAAAGTTTTATTGTTGGTCTTTGTTTTTTGCTATATGCTCCTCATATTCCCTTTTTACCTGCCTGATCACAGGCTTGCATTTTATTTGTCACAGCCTGTGTTCCCTTTTATCAACCTCACTGAGACTAGCTTTCCACCGCTTAAAGGAATCCTTCTTACCTTCTACACCTTCCATTACTTTGTTTGTTAACCATGCAGGCTTTTTTCTATACCTATTTGTGCCTTTCCTAACCTCCGGTATATATTTTACCTGAGCTTCTACTATTGTAATTTTAAATAGCCTCTAAGCTCCCCCAACCGTTTTGACCCCTTTTACTTTTCCTTTCTGTTTCCTCTTCACATGTCCCCTAATTTCAGAGAAGTTACCCCTTTTAAAGTTAAAAGTGGTTGTGTTGGCCTTTTTTGGCAACTCCCTATTTAAACAAATGTTGAACTCAATAACATTATGGTCACTGTCGCCAAGCAGTGCAACCACTTTTAAATCTCTCTCCAGGTTATTTCATCTAGCTGTTATCTTTAATTCATTCATCATTTTATAATCCTCCTCTATCTTTTGATCTGGTAGGATCATGAAACTGTAGGGGAAATCGAGTGAAGCCATGGGCAGGGCCGGCCCGAGGTGTTCCTGCGCCCTAGGCAAGACGCAGATGCCAACCTCCCGGTGGGGCCTGGAGACATGTGGGGGGGGGAGGGAAACAAAGCTTCCTGAAAGTTGCAGCAGCGCGAGTTGCAGCAGCGCTGAGCTCCCGCACCTTCCTCCTGCCATAAAACCTGCGCGAGTTCGGCGAGCCCTGGCCCCCCCCCCCCCCCGTGCCTTCCTTCTGCTGTAAAACCTCCCTCTCCTTCCTCTCCCCCCCGCTTGGATGCCAGCACATGGCGTGCACGGGAGGAGGGACTGTGCAGGAGGCGAGGGGGATGCCGCATCTCCTCTGCACAGCTGGCCTGGAAAACAGGGGGATTGGAGAGGGGGGTCTCCCGGGGGGTCCGTCCCCGTGTGCCCCCGCCCTCCCTTCCTCCCTCCCCCCACCGCTGCACTCACTGGCCTTGCTGGGCACTCACTCCTTCCTGCCTGCCTTCGCTTCCTTCCTGCCTTCACCGCCGCCGCCAGGGGGCTCCTGGCAGTGGCAGCCTCCTCCTCCGTGCAGCCCTGACCCACCACAGCAGTAGCAGCACCACCACCGGCACTCCCATGGCCAGGCGTGCCGGAGCCACAACTGCCCCACCACAGAGAAGTTGCCCAGAAGGGCCAGGCCGCCTCTCCCCTGCCCGGCCACGGGGAAGCTGCTGCAGCAGACAGCAGAACTCAGGAATGGGGGCAGGGGACGCGGGGCTGGCTGGTTGCAGCAGCGCTGAGACTCCCCCACCTTCCTCCCGCCTTAACACCTCCCTCTACCTCCTTACTAGGATGCCAGCACCCCCTTCTATTTGTCAAGGAGTGATGGGGCCGGATGCCATGATCTTAGTTTTTTTGATGTTGAGTTTCAAGCCAACCTTTGCACTCTCCTCTTTTACCCTGAGCAAGAGACTCTTTAGGTCCTCTTCACTTTCTGCCACTAGAGTGGTATCATCTGCATAACTGAGGTTGTTGATCTTTCCCCCGGCAATCTTAATTCCAGTTTGTGATTCATCCAGGCTGGCATTTCACATGATGTACTCTGCATATAAATTAAATAAGCAAGGTGACAATATACATCCTTGTTGTAATCCTTTTCCGATGCTAAACCAATCAGTTGTTCCATATCTGGTTCTAACTGTCGCTTCTTCATCCTTACACAGGTTTCTCAAGAGACATGTGAGGTGGTCTAGTACACCCATCTCTTTAAGGACTTGCAACAGTTTGTTGTGATCCACACAATCAAAGGCTTTAGCATAGTCAATGAAGCAGATGTTTTTCTGGTACTCTTTTGCTTTCTCAATAATCCAGCTAATGTTGGCAATTTGATCTCCATTTTCCTCTTCCTCTTCAAAACCCAGCTTGTACTTCTAGCAGTTCTCTATCCATGTACTGCTGTAGCCTAGCTTGTAGGATCTTGAGCATGACCTTGCTAGCGTGTGAAATAAGTGCAATTGTATGATAATTTTAACATTCCTTGGCATTGCCCTTCTTTGGGATTGGAATGTAAACTGTCCTTTTCCAATCCAGTGGTCACTGTTGCATTTTCCAAATTTGCTGGCAAATTGAGTGCAGCACTTCAACAGCATCATCTTTTAAGACTTTGAATAGCTCATTTGGGATACCATCACCTCTGCTAGCTTTGTTGTTAGTAATACTTTCTAAGGCCCATTTAACTTTGCATTCCAGGATGTCTGGCTTGAGGTCAATGATTACACCATCATGGTTGTCAAGGACATCGAGGTCCTTCTTGTATAGGTCTTCTGTGTATTCTTGCCATCTTTTCCTAATCTCTTCTGCTTCTGTTAGGTTCCTACCGTGTTTGTCCTTTATCATGGTCAGCTTTGCATGGAACGTTCCCTTGATTTCTCCAATTTTCTTGAAGAGCTCTAGTCCTTCCCATTCTATTGTTTTTCTCTATTACTGTGCATTGTTCATTCAAAAAAATAGAAGGGGGAGTCGTGGAAGCATTGACAGAATTCACATTCCTGGGATCCAAGATCACTGCAGATGGTGACTGCAGCCACGAAGTTAAAAGACACCTAATCCTTGGGAGGAAAGCCTCCTTATCTCTCCTTGCTGTTCTCTGGAAATCTGCATTCAGTTGGGTAAATCTTTCCTTTTCACCTTTACCTTTTACTTTCCTTCTTTTCTCTAGTATTTGTAAAACCTCATCAGACAGCCACTTTGCCTTCTTGCATTTCTTTTTCTTTGGGATGGTGCTGATTGCTGCCTCCTGTACGATGTCATGAACCTCCGTCCACAGTTCGTCAGGCACTCTATCTATCAAATCTAGTCCCTTAAACCTGTTCTTCACCTCCACTGTATATTCATCAGGGATTTGATCTAGGTCAAACCTGAATGGCCTAGTGGTTTCCCCAACTTTCTTCAGTTTAAGTCTGAATTTTGCAATGAGTAGCTAATGATCTGAGCCACAGTCAGCTCCAGGTCTTGTTTTTACTGACTGTATAGAGCTTCTCCATCCTTAGCTGCAAATGATATAGTCAATCTGATTTTGGTGTTGCCCATCTAGTGATGTCCATGTGTAGAGTTGCCTCTTAGGTTGTGGGAAGAGAGTGTTCGCAATGACCAGCATGTTCTCTTGACAAAACTCTGTTAGCCTTTCCCCGGCTTCATTTTGTTCTCCAAGGCCAAACTTGTCCATTATTCCGGTTACCTTTTGACTTCCTACTTTAGCATTCCAGTCCCCTATGATGATGAGGACGGCTCTTTTGGTGTTATTTCTAGGAGGTGTTGTAGGTCTTCATAGAACCAGTGCACCTCAGCCTCTTCTGCGTCAGTGGTTGGGACATAGACTTGGATTATGGTGATGTTGAATGGTTTGCCTTGGATTCGGACCGAGATCATTCTGTCATTTTTTGAGATTGTATCCCATTACTGCCTTTTGGACTCTCTTGTTGACTATAAAGGCCACACCATTTTTCCTACAGGACTCTTGTCCACAGCAGTAGATATAATGGTCTTCTGAGTTAAATTCACCCATTCCTTTCTACTTTAGTTCACTGATTCCCAAGATGTTGATGTTCATTCTTGCCATCTCATTGTTGACCACATCAAGCTTTCACCATCAGATACATCCACAACTGAGCATCCTTTTGGCTTTGTCCCTGCTGCTTCACTTTTTCTGGGGTTACTTGTACTTGCCCTCTGCTCCTCCCCAGTAGCATATTGGACACCTTCCGACCTGAGGGGCTCATCTTCCGATGTCATATCTTTTAGCCTTTTGATACTGTCCATGGGGTTTTCTTGGCAAAGATACTGGAGTGGGTTGCCATTTCCTTCTCCAGTGGATCATGCTTTGTCTGAGTTCTCTGCTGTGGCCTGTGTGTCCTGGGTGGCCCTTCACGGCATAGCCCACAGCCTCATTGAACCAAGCAAGCCCCCTCGCCACATCAAGGTAGTGATCCATGAGGGGTTAGTTGGTGGCAACTAGTTATGGAACTGATAATGTAGGATAGTGAAAGACTGGCTGTATCATGTCATCTACTATGGATGCGTTGTGAGCTTAAGCTTGTACTGCTGTAGCAACTACTTCATTTGGATTCTAATTAATATCGAAGCTAGAAAATGGGGTTTTTTTACATGACATGGTCAGCCAGCAGAGATATTCCTGTGGTATTTATTTATTTATTTTATATCCAACCCTCCCCCACAAGCAGGCTCAGGGCAGGTCATAACATATTAATTTAATACAGAAAAATAGGGCTGCTTGTTTGGAAAAAGAGGTGGCGGAACTCTCAAGAGGGAAATGAAGTTCTCAATCTGCATACTGAAAACTCATGATCTTTCAAACATTTGTAAAAGGATTTTGTTGAAGACGTTCCAGAACTTCATTCCGGCACATTCCCCCAGAAAAAAGCCCTGCATAGAATAATTAATTTTTAAAAAAACAATACAATACATGAACAACAATCATAAAATTCTAATCAGATCTAAAGATGGCAGCCATTTCAGGAGTTCAGGTGCCTCCTGAAGGAAGCTAATCAGATGGTCATACAGCACATACTGAGCATATAAAAGGTTCTAGGCTAATCAGTTTCTGGCATGCCTAGTTACAAAGATCTCCTGGTATGCTAAGAAAGACAAAAGTATTTTCACACCATGAAGAGTTTCAGAAGGGTAGCTTGTTGGTCATCAGTAGAAGATCTAGATTAAAGTCTGGTAGCACCTTAGAGAGAAACAAGAGTTCCCTTCATCACATACAAGCAGGAACTTTTATCCCAGCAGAAGGGTCTGAAATATAATGGCTCAAGGATTTCCATACTGACTTGCATCTGAAGAAGGGAACTTTGACTTTCAAAAGCTCATACCCTGAAATCTTGTTTCTCTCTAAGGTGCTAGTGGACTTGGATCTCACTTTTCACACCCTGCATTTGTATATACTGTTTGGGTGAAGTGATGTATGTCTCCCAATGTATAGATGTTCACTACCTTTACCTATGTTAATGTGTGACAAGCTTGCAAATTTACAAATTCACAAGGCTGGGAGCTCTGATGAAGCAAAAATCCTGATCATAGGAAAAGAAATCCCCACAAACCTGTACACATGTAAGAGCCTCGTGTATCTTCAAATGAACATTATAGGGTTGCTGGGTACTTCTTGACAACCAGTGGGCTGGGGGACTTATGGGAAGAAAGAGAAAGGCCCAGGCCTTGTTGCCAGTGTCACACAGGAAGTGACATTTATAATGTCCTCCTTTGGCTGTGGGTTCTCAATTTAGGGTACTCACTCAGGCTCCTGTTCTAAGATCCATTCAACAGAGACAAGTTGGCTCAAAACATCAGCCATTTATTTGCAAGGAGACAACTCCAACAACCAACAACTTCAGCTAACATACATAACTGGAAATTGAAATAAGAGCTCCACCCAGTAGGACCAAACTAAATCACACAAATATTAGGGGACTGTTCCATTACATGCATACATTTATACAAAAGACACAAGGGGGGAGCTTAAAACAAAAAGAAATGAATTAAGAACCCAAAGGTTAAAGAAGTCAGAATGTGAGGGCCCAATAGTTTTATATCTGAACTTAAAACATAAATATTACCAAATATACAAAAATACATGTACTTATTACAAAATAGATAAAAACAAATGTAGGCCCAAATAGTAGATTCAAATCAGAATAAAATCATACAATTATCTCAAACACAGACCATTTTTGCCCCTGACCAAACATGTTTCTGCCAATTGGCCTTCTTTAGTGGTCAAACTGTTGTTACACAATGGCTCCAGATGTTACAATAATAATACAGTTATTGCTTAAACTTAGACCAAATTGAAATTGTTTTAAAGTCAATATCTGTGACCTAAGACAGGGATATTATTCAGAGACCTCATTATAAACAGTCTGCTGCCCTGGTAAGGTACATGTGTCTTGAATTGTGTGCCTTCTTCTCATGGACCATTTTTTTTAGATGCAGTCTGAAGCCAATAGTATGCAATAATGCCGCACTATTGCATACTGTTGGCTCCAGACGGCATCTAAAAATTGAATTACCATTTAAGACTTGTGTCTTGGAACAACTCCATTTGTTCTGTGTAAATTAAATGGGATCCGTTTAAAACATGCTTTTCATCATTGTTTTAATGGATAAACATTTTATTCACAACTTCAGCAGCCTATTGATATATCAGCACACACGCTGCTTTAAGTGTTACAGAATCAAACTGATTCTGAAATTATACAGTGCAGACAACATGACATTCCCTTACTTCATATCATTACTTTGAGGGAGATACGTACTAACCAAAGCTAAATCAGAGGATCAGTAAGTCCCAATACTGGCTTTCAGGCTAACCTAATTATATGCTATCATATGCATATTTATATAGATGAATCATTTTTCAACTACAAAGTGGTAAGGAAACAATGTGTAGGCTAACCACATACTGTTTCCATTAAGTATTATCACTTAAATTTTGCTTCAGAGCAAAAGATATAATTTAGATTTTGCTAATCCATGAAGTAAAACAATATCCAGCAGCTGTACAAAAGTGGACTGTCTTGGCTCAATTACAAAAGCCAGTTTATCTCACCAGGTACTTCCCTGCCTGTTATTATGGCCTGTGATATAGGAAAATAACAACAATATATTATAGATGGAGGACCAAAAACACAAAAACGCTTTACAAAATTGGTTTCAATCACTCGGCTTGACCATGGGTCCCTCATATTTGGAAGAGAGTTGTCCATCAGGAAGTGTAGCATATGTCTTCAGTAGGTTAATTTCTCATGATGTATCAGGGTGGATTCGGATATCTGGCAGCTGAGATACAGGCAAAGTTCACTGTGGCTACCACCCAAAGTGATCAACAAAGGTTCCCTGGAACCCGCCAAATCATTTCCTGGTCTCACTTTCTTCCTGAGTCTTTGAAATAAAACCAAAAGGATCTTGAATAGAGCAGGGGAAAAAGGCAATCTTGGGTCATTCATTCCCAGCTCACTGACTAGCAAAGAGTGCAGCTCATTCCATCAGTATGACCATGACACTGACTTCCTTATGTATCTGAGCTTGGCAACCTTTCTGTGCGGTTCAAGCTCCCCCCTCTTTTCCTTGGAATCTGAACAAAACAGCATCTTTTCCACCACAGCAAAGAGGTACTCTCTCATCAGCAGACATTTTGTGTCAGCTTCTACCTCTTGTAGCTGCCTTTTTATCATGACATCCAGTACCATTTTTCAAAATACCAAAAGTGGTGTCACCTGGCTCAATAAGGTTGGGAATTGCTGTTTTATTGCATAGCAGTAGGGCAAAATGCCCTTTTAAACTTCTGGCAATACAATTAAACGGTTCTCCACGATCCTGCTTCCATTCTGAATACAGCAACTGCTGCCCCAGACTACAAGTATATAAGCCTCTGCCACATGGCTTCATCCTGTCACACTGCTAGAGTTGCCAGGTCTGCATTGGAAAATACCTGGAGACTTTGGGGGTGGATCCAGGAGTGGATGGGGTTTGGGGAGGGGAAGGGCCTCAGTATGGTACAATGCCATAGAGTCCACCCTTCAAAGCAGCCGTTTTCTCCAGGGGAGCTAATCTCTGTCAGCTGGAGATCAGTTGTAAAAGCGGGAGACCCCCAGGCCCCACCTGGAGGCTGGCAACCCTACACCCTGCCTCATCAATGATGTTTCTAACGAGTTGCTTTCTGATTGCTTTATGGGAAAGCGAGTAACTTAGTGAAGTTTTAGCATTCCACCCTTTAAAAAAACAAATATATTGTAATGCTCTAAATCCAAGCCTTTGCCACAGCCCTTCTCCTTGATAATCACAGCCTTTCTCCTTCTATTTTCTTTTAAAAGCTCATTTTACACGAACTACCAGAGACGTCTTGTGTATTTCATCCTTTAAATAGGAGACGGCCATGACAGTGGCAGAGCACAAGTCTTGCACAGAGTGTAGTACACCCAGATTCAGTCCTTGATATCTCTGGTAAACAGATCTCAAGTAGCTAAGGATTGCGAGAGACCACTGTTTGCTTGATCACAGTGATAAGCACTTCCTCTCTGAACATTTTATCGTGGCTGCATCTCAACCCTTCTGCAAGGAGATCAGGGTGGCAAGCAAGATGCTGATCCCATTTTTTCTCCATTAACCTATAGCATGAGACAGTTACTTGTTCTAGATTACCCTATAAGCTTTCTAGGAGAATGGCCACATGCTAAAGTCTCCCAGATTTAAGTTCAACATCACACCTCAACACTTCTGAAATAGCTTGATATTAAAACTCCCCAAAGTTGCTTTTTAAGAAATTGTAAATACTCAAAAAGATACTTAGGTATTTGGAACTGTAACATACAATAAAAAGCAATGCAAGATATGAGAGGATTTACAATTTGAGCAATATACACATGGCAAATAAGTCTATTACTGATTCTTCTTTTTATTTCATGGGAAGTCCAAATACATAACAATTTAATATAATGCCAATACTATCATTGCTTTGTTTAGTATACCAACAGTGCATTTTCAGACAAGATAACTGCAGATGTTTCACAACAGAAAGAACGTGGAGTATCCTCAAAATGCTAAGGCATGGACTAGAAACATTTACAAAGAAGAATCAGTGTGTGGGATTGGGACTGTTGCCTATTCCTTCTTCTGCTCATTTAGTCTTCTCTAAAACATACATGTGCATACACTCTGAAAGAAGTTTTCTAGGAGGTGTATTTTCATGGTAGAATTGGCAGTATGCACAATTCACACTGCCTACCAATGCTTTCTAATAAGCATCACCACCCCCACACATTCCATTATCTTGGCAACCACAGTTGGAACCACATTTTCCAAGATAATGTCTTGTTCCACCATTAAAATGTTGTTAGTCTGACATAGCTTAATGCTAGTCCTAATACTGTAGCTCCTTTTTGCCCGAGCTAGCATTCCTCCATTCTATTGAAGAATTGCAGGTTTTCAAAAGTTATTTTGCCTTACAATCCTTTTTCACATAAGAATTCTTGCAGTACATACACTCTTATTGGTAGAGAAGTTTACATTTGGAAACAAAGAGCATTAGCTTGAAAGGTTAGAGTGAACTTCTAAAGTGTTTAAAAAGAAATTCAGCAAACCATGCAATTGATGCCATTTTTAGCTCTGGAAGAAGAAAAAGACATAATTCAAAACAAACAACCAGTGAAATAAAAGCTTTGATTTTGAATACATGCAGTGTTTGTGTGGTCTTCTGAGATAATCTGTTCCAAACTGCTCTCTACAAAAATATTTTAATACATAGCCTTAAGGCCTGAACAGAATAATAGAAATGTGATGGCATACCAGAAAATACTTTTAACAGTTCTTTAAGACCATAGGGTGGAGGGAGACTAAATTTTCCTATGACAGAAAGAGAGGGGTAATTTCTACCAGTTCCTCTTCCTGCTACAGTCCCTCCCCCATTTTGTTCCTCAGAATTCCCTGTCTCCCAGGATCAGCATTTCATGAAGATCTGTGGGCTACGGTAGGTGGAGTAGGCAGGAATACTCCATTCTGCCCCTGGAAAATTTAGTTTGGTTCCATTCTCATACCTTTTATAAATGTGATTTTCACAGTTTCACCAAGTCACTAGCAACTTTAGAAGGATGTGTCTTAGGGAAATAATGATACTCTGCAATCCATTGTATGCTTAAATCATTTTTTAGTACTGTAGCATACAGGACAAGTTCTGTGTGGGCACTGTAGCTGATGAACACAAGAACAAATGGCAGCATGGTGTGGATTTTGTTTGGATTTCAGCATCTGGACTAGGAGAACCCAATATTTAAGGTGTGAAGGGCTGTGTTGCTGTTAAGAAGAGAGAGCAAATGTCAGGTTTGGAATTATTTATTTTTTTATTTAATTAGGTTTTTACCCCACCCTCCCAACAAAGCCGGCTCAGGGTGGCTCACACAACAATGCAAACAATACAATATAATAACACAATATCCAATATAAAATCCAATAAAGCACAGATTAAAAACCATAACAATACAACATATTAAAGTGCTAGCATGCTTCCTCAGCGTTCAGTCAGCTTCTTGATCTTCATCAGATGTCCCAAGCACTCAGGTCAGGGATCCTTACCTTAGACTAGTTCCTTACATGTTGCAAAGTCTTGTTACACCTCACCCTTTTCAGACAGCCTATCTATTCTGTTTCAGGAACTGGTTTACTAATGGGTTTTCTCTGTCATTTCAGACAGACCCATTTTAGTAACTGGCTGCTAATGGAAAATATTTACCTGTTCATACAATGCCAGTTGTCTCACATTTGGGAAGCATGCCTGAGGCATTTTAGTTGAAAACTGATTTCTTCTGTTCTCAGTTTCATCTTCCACTTCTCAATCACTATGGGGTGAGGTATGAAATGCCCCCTAGAGTGCTTCCTGTACTGCTGCTTCCCCTTCTCACCCTGCTCGCATGTGGTCTTCTTCAGCCATTAGTGGGGTTTTTTTAAGGCTGTAATGGGAGCACTGAGCCACTAAAAAACAGAGCAATTCATCGCCATAGTGACCCCTAAACAACCCTGCAATTCCCCCTCCCTGAGCCCCCCAAGGCCTTCCTGCCTGCCCCCCCCCTCTGTGGAGTGGGGAAAAACTGCATTTGCTAGGGGAGGGGGAATTGCAAATGAGGCTGAGGTCATAGTGGTTTATGGAATTGCTATGGTGATGAATTGTTCTCTTTTTTTTTAGCGTCTCAGCACTCCCATACAGGGTGAGAAGGGGAAGCAGCATTTTGTGAAGTGGCCAGATCATTTCAGGGATGGGCCCTTAACAGAAGTAATTTGCTGTGTGAAAGACCCATCTCTGTATTGCTTTAATTGGAACCGGGCCAATAACAAATGCCATCCGATTTAGAAAGGCTGTCTGAAAAGGACCACCATTAAAAGGCTGTGAATCTGATACAGTTTATGCTAAACCCTGAATGTGTCCGTAGTTCACTTGCATGCTCCCCAGTTCATTTTTTGGATCCTGCTGGCAGATCTCTCCATACAAGGGCAGACTGTCCAGCAGCACTCCACTGCCTCTAAGGGAGGTCAGGAAATGCAGCTCTCAGGCAACACACATACAATGAGAGACCCAACAATTTTCCAGTTCAGAGGGTTGCCAGGTCCCTACCTATTGTTGGCAGGGGGCTCCAGCCCGCTGTCCTGGATATCCTGGTGCATGCACAAAGCATGTGTTGCCATGATGACACCACCCAGAGGGCACGGTGCAGGGGGATGCTCTCAGATGCTAGAGCACCCCCCCTGCAACATGCCCTGTGCCAGGCGCATAGGCACAGATGGGGCTGCTCAGCGGTGGGACTCCCCCTGCTGGCCAGCAGAGTGGCAGTGGATTGGGGCCTCTGAAAGTGGGTAAACCCCCGCCTCATCAGGGCAATGGCAACCCTACCAGTTTGGTGTCTTAGTCAATGGATTATCCTGGTGTAACCCATGTCATTTTCTCTTTAACATATTGTTTTATTTCTATTAAAAAGTTTTGGTATTTAGGGCCTAAGGAGCAAAAGGTCATGTTGGCAGTTAGTCAAGTTGCTCCTGTATCACCCATTGCAAGAGCCTCACACCATCAGTCAGTCTGCCTTGCAGCAGGAAAGAGAAGGCCTAGAGCTGAACACATGAAAGTGCTAATTTCTTTGCAGGTATGTGATGGGCCCAGCCAGGGGAAAAAAATGAAATGGTCTTTTTGCGAGAGGAGCTGCGGCTCGTGACAGCCCCTCTCCCTCCCTGCTGAAAGATTTAACGTTCCCTCCAGCTGATTCAGCGGGCCACATGCTCCCCGCTGATAAGCTTAAGCCCTTTAAACTGTGCGGGAGGAGAGAGGGGTGGCTGTGAGTGCAGCAGCTTGGGGGTGGGACTTCCCCCCACCAGCCTGCTGGCTGAGGTGGATTGGAGGCCCCAGAAGCGGGGGAACCCCCACCTGGACCTGGGGACTGGCAACCCCAGTGCATCGGTGATGTCGGGGGGGGGGTGAGGCTCTGCTCTTTGGGCAAAACTCCATGGTTTGAGGCCATTTTTACCATAGAGTTTGCCCAAAAAGCAGAGCGTCATCCCAGATATCGCCAATGTGCTGACATCACTTCCAGGTGACATCAGCACATCATGCAATGTCCTCACCCGCCCCTGGAATGCCCCCCAACCCCCCCCCCACTGTCAGGACGAGGGGGCCTGGCAACCCTAGCCCTTTCTGAAGGGCACTGAAGATCCTGTGTCTGCAAATGTTGTTATGCTCATAGCCATTATGATTCAGTTTTACCTCTAGTTGTACAGTTAATGGGTTTATGATGTTTGTCACCATGAAAACAATAACACTTTTTTTCCTTTTTGAAACAATTTCCCATTTGAATGCCAAGCGATAAGAGTGCTGTCATTTATTGATCTGAATCCCTTCTTCATCTGGAAAAGGTAATCTAGGAGATGGATCTGTGCAGCCAGGGTTCTGCTGGGTTATACTGGGTTAGTTGGAACTAGAAACGGTCTGTAGAACACTACAGTATTAGCACCAGACATTTGTATACATTTCCACCTCTACCTAAATTGTCTTGAAAAGAGCATACCCTTCCATATATTAGTGAAGGATTTAAAACCAAAGCGAAGTCTGTTGTTATAACATTGTCATGAAAGTGTGAAGGAATATGTCAGGGGAAAATCTCAGGTATTTGACAACAAATTGATGCCTGACACTGAAGTTACAGTAAAACTTTAAAGCTGTTCGTATTTTGTTGCTCACACACAATGAGACCAAGCTATGTGCTGTCCTTTTGCTATCCATGTTTGCTATTTAGTGTAAATAGAACAACACATATTTTCCCATTTTAGTATGCATAAATGTTACCTGCAATTATCTGGGTTTCTGATTGTATTACTGAAGCTGGAAAACATGTGTGTTGCCATATTCAAACAAAATAATGAACACGTTTATAGATAAGAAGCTGTGTGTGGTGTGTCTAAATGATTCAGAAGCAAATGCCTGTTCATCTTCAGTTAGGGGTCTTCCAGATAGAGCTTTATAGCTATTTCCTCATCACAGAAGTTGAGGTATGTGAGCCAGTTCTTCATAAGCACACATCCATGACAAGTCAAAACAATTTCTTGTCCCAAATCACCTCACCACCTGTCTTGACTTTAAAAGTATGTGTGTCAACAGATAACATGTACTAATTATTAGTGGTGAGGGGAGAATTGAAATGACACAACATAAATCTAATTTCTGGAAAAGAAATGGGAGAATTTACACCTTTCCTGACACCTCCTCTGTTTGAAATGCCACTAACATACTTGGACAGTATATGATTTCATTATCTTGCAACTTGGAGTTTTTGATTTTGCTGTCAACTGAGGCTTTGTTGGTGTATATGCAGGTCCAGGCAGGCATGGACTGGAAAGCTTGAGCAGAACCATTTTTATCTTTGATAAAGACCCCAGTAGGTGGTATTACACTATAGCTTTGGACATCCTTTGTGGCAGTCTTCAAAGAGCAAGTGAAGCTAGTGGCTGAACCTCAAGATGGTTTGAAAATCTGTGTTCCCAGTATGCCTTAGCACTGTGTTCCTTGTATTTTTACAAGATATTCTTTATTTCTAAAGTTTTATATTATCTCCTCAGAGACCTGCTTGAGGCTGTTTACACAATAAAATCGTACAATGAAAGCATTCAAATTAACAAACTGTTCAAATCTCAGTCAATAAAAACCCACAGCAAAAAAACAGCATTAAAAACTGATATAATCAAACAGCTTAAAAATACCCAGAGCAGAAACACCCATATCATAATTTTTGCTACTCACGGGAGGTTTAGCTTTTTGTTGTTATAGTTGGACTACTGTTTATGACGATCTTAATTATTTTGTATATTATGGTAACTGGATGGCTAGAATTCATTTTGAGGGTCACAATATTGGAGAGGGGATCTGAGGAACCACATCCATTATTTTCAGATTATGGCTAAGAGTTTTCCTCTGCTGTTTTATTAAATAACAAATGATAAAATAGACATTAACAGATAAACTTTTATGAAGACACCCTTTAAAAATCCTTATTCTTACCATGATGTAAACTATCAAATGTTTTCTAAGAATTCACTTCCATTTGTTTAATTAATGGACTCTACATTAAGTTCCTGTATACTTAATGCTAATTGTATATAGGTTAATTTAATCTTTACATATATTTCTTTAATTTTCTTGATCCATAAAGTGTGTGAGAGAGAGAGCAACGGCGAATCCTGCTCTTTTTATAGTTTATTTGGACTTGGGGGTGGGCTTCACCAGCCACTTCCCCTCGTCAAGTCCTCAGGAAGTTCCTTAAACAAAAACTGGTTTCAGGAGGATGGGGGCTTAATGGTTGGGCAATATTGTTTCTATTACTACTAACAGTGGCACCTTTAGAAAACAATGGCTGAAGCAGCTAGGGTCATTAGTGTTGATGGCCCAATCATTGCTCTGGGTGATGGGCTTGGCAGGTACATGTCAGCCTGCTAATCCCGTCATGCAAGCAGTTCTTTTGTTATGCTGGGAAGCATACCTGCAGTATCTGGTGAAGGTGTGTGGGGGAGAAGATGTGCCTGCATGCTGACAGAGGTTTCTGTTCATGGAGCCTTTGTAGAGATGTTCAGGTCTCCCTTGCATGGCATGGTGTTCCTCTACAGCATGCTTTTACTGGCTTCTGTGCGCTGTTCGCGGCCAGGGTGCTTGGCTCATCTCTGCTGCATTGCAGGTAACCTATGGATCCGCTCTTGGTCTGGCACATCATCTCAGGAAGAGGCTTCCCTCATCTGGGCATGTGTTCACAGTCCACGTAGTTGACATCAGCTTGAGGTCGCCATACAGTCCATTTCTCTGGCACACTTATTGCACAGTCCAGTTATTAGTTACGGTTCATAAGTCCATAAGAGCATTATAAGCTCCTTGCAGGGCAACATCCTCCAAAGGCCAACATAAACAATTCAGCTTTGCATGTTGTATGCAGAGCAAATTGCAGTAGTCCAATCTGGAGGAGATCATTGCATGGATGAATGTGGCAAAGTCTGGGCCAGATAAATAAGGACCCAGCTGGCAGGCCTGGTGTAGGTGAAAAAAGCTGACCATGCTACCATGGAGACTTGTTTATCCAGTGATAGTGCAGAATCCAACTACACCTTGAGGCTCTTTACAAAGTCTTGGGAGTGACCCTCCAGCTAGCATTTCAGTCTTTCCCAGCCACATGACCATCTTGGATGGATTCAGCTTCAACCAGTTCCCCCTTAACCATTGGACTACTGCATCCAGGCACTGGAACAGTGCAGAGAGCCAGTGCTTATCCAGTAGGAGGAAGAGCTGTGTCATCAGTATATTGATGGCACCCAATCCCAAGTCTTCTGATGATCTCAGCAAGAGGGTGCAAATATATGTTAAATAACATTGGAGAGAGGACCCCACAATTCAGGTCTCATTGGGATGACCTCTCCTTCCCAATAGCAACTCTGAAAGTGTCCCTGTAGGAACAAGGAAAACCAACCTAGTCTCCTGGAGAACTGTGGTCTTATTTCTTACTGACCTGGCATTACACAGCATCAAAGTTGAAGAGAAGGGAATTAACTAGTCCTGCACACTGTCATTACTTGGGATGGGATGGAGATCAGAAGGGGTCCAAGCATTTCTGTATCTCATCACCCTTCATGAAACAAATCTTCTCCCAACACTACCCCTTCCTCCCCTCCCATCTTACAGGAATCAGTTCCTAATTTATTTATCTTTTTATTTCCCTCTCCTAAAAAGGAGAGAATTTTATTGCTTTTACATTTCAGAAAGTTAGGAAGGGTATATAGAGGGGTAAAGAAAAGTGTTGAGTGATGTTAAAAATTAGTATTTTAATCTTTTATTAGTAAAGTCAAAGTCAAAATCTTCTTCTGCAGCTGGACAATCCCTTTTTCTTCTATATCTTTCAAAACCGGTTAGTTAGTATGTTAATAGTGTCCCTTTGGGGTTAGTATTGTCTTTTAATGCGCTTTCCAAACTGGTTCTCAACTGTTGGGGTGCTTCCCTTTTTTGCCTCTTAAATTGTATTTTGGCCCTCTAGCCGCTCCTTTGTCTTCCTCATCTTTCACCTTCCCCTCCGAGCTGCTGTCTTCTTCGCTAGTTTCTGCCATCCACTTAGCAAGTTCTGCCTCGTCCTCTGAGCTGGCGTGCCTCTTCAAAAAGTCTTGAGCCTTGAAGATGGAGTCTATCTTTTCTCTTCTGTCTTTAAACTTAAAGACAAGTCCTTCGGGTATCAACCATTTATAATTAGTTTGGTAGCTTTGCAAGAACATGGTCAACCCTTTATATTCCTTTCTCTTCATTCTGATTTCAAATGGAACATCTTTCAAAATTCTGATCGTCTGGTCTCCAATTTTCAAAGGTGTTGATGACACTGCTTTTAAAATTTGATCTCTGAGACGCTGCTTGGTAAATTTCACAACCACTTCTGCTGGCAGGTTATTCTTCTTTGTAAAGTTGGAGTAGGCTCTATAGGCCAAATCCATCTCATCTTTTATTTTTCCCGCTTCACTGCCAGTCAGTGGTGCCAACACATTCACCAGAATGTCTGAGGTCTTCCTTTTCAGATTCTTTCAACCCTTGAAATCGAAGAGTCAGGTTTGATTTTTCCATTTGAAGCAATAATAATTTATTATCCTGCTTCTCTTGGTGTTTTTCTACTTTACTGACCTTCTTCTTGACTTTCTGTATTTCTTCCGTTGATACCAGGCATTTCTTTGCAATCTCATCCACCTTCTTGGCTGTCTCTGTCATTTGCTTCTGTTGAATACTATAGGCACTTTCCATGCTATCCAGTTTTTGGTTAATTTTCTGCAGTTCATCTAGCAGAGGGCGGAGCATCTCACCTTCTTGCTGATTGACAGCAGCCCCTGCTGGGGAAGGGCTAAGACTGGAAGTTCCTCCCGTCTTCTTTGTTTGCCTCTCCAAGAACTTTTTCGGCCCCGCCATTTTCAGTTTTTGTTTAATTTTTAAAAGTTCGTGCTGCGCAGCAGAGGGATCACTCCCTACTCCGTTTTCAGCCCTCTCCCAAAAGGTAATTTACTTTTTCCAAACTTCCCTTCACCCCCCCTTTCTGCTTTCAAAAAAGTCTCTTTCTCGAGTGGGGGGGATCCTCCCTCCTCCCTCTGGCTTTCCCGGGGGACGGAATGTGCTTTCGCCGGTAGCTTGTAATTCGATCTCCAACTCACAGTTAGCCGCTTGTCTCTTTCTTTGTGCTTTCACTTCCTCGCTTCATCACTCCGTGACGTCCGGTGGCTCTGCTAGTCCCCGTGCGAGGCACTGCCGCGGCAAGGGCCATTGGGGCATGGGGCGAGCCTCAATTTCTGACCTTTGGGCTGGGAAAGAGGCACATCCCCTGAGTGCCCCGGATCGGAACCCCTTCCTGAGGCTCCTTAGGGTCTCCGCTTGTGCGGATTCCCCCCCTTAGCCGCGCGTGGGCGAATCACCTCCAGGAGCTTCCCAGAGTTGTGACCGCCATTCACAGAGACCAGACCGGAAGCAGTTCCTAATTTATTTTTATGTCTTTTAAATGCCATTTCTACATCCATGATGTACATTTAAAATGTATACTTTTCATGGGAAAGTGGAAAATGCATAAAATAAATATGCACGGATTCCATTTGCATGAGGGAGCAGCAAAGCAAAACTGGGATATTTTTTTTAGAGAAATCAGAAATTTGGTAGCATCCCTCTTATGGAGCTGCTGGTTACAGGTTTCCACAGTGTATAAAAAGACTGGAGTGTTTTGGTGTGCTCTGCTGTCCATGTAAAATGTTTGCACTGCAAAACTACACTCCAATTACACTGTGCAATACATCTCAAGGATAAGATCCTGAGGATCCACATAGGGGCCTATTTGTAGCCCGTGGGTTTCTGATATTTGCCTCTCAATGCAGACCTCTGTACTACCTAACAAGCTATTCCTAAACCCAGGCACTCCAGAATTGGTATTTGAAGCATGAGTGGCTATGACATGAAAAGATGTACTGGAAAACTATAATTCCTCTACAAGGAGTTACCAACTCTGGGTTAGGAAATTCCTGGAGATTTGGGTGTGGAGCCTGGGTAGGGCAGGATTAGGTGAAGGGAGGGAGCTCAGTGGGGTATAATGCTATAGAATCCATCTCCCAAGGCAGCCATTTTCTCTGGGGAGCTGATCTTGTAGTCTTGAGATCATTTGTAATTCCAAGAGTCTTCCAGGCCCTACTGGGAATTTTTAGATAAAAGTATCTCTGCAGAATACGGTGTACAGAACCCAAGTGCCTTGTGGAAAAATCTGTGCAAGAGAAACAAATTGAATCAGAAACTGTCAGGGATAGTTGCTAGCACGTTTTTGTTTGAAAAGTATCCAAGTTTTAAATCTGGCTAGATTTATGTAACCTCACTGGCTTGGCCCCTTAGTGTAGTCTGTGAAGGGAAGAGTTTTTGTCCCCAAGGGGAAACCAGAGGACATTGTTTGGGGGGGGGAGAGAGAGATCTCTGAGGAAAAGGGGAGAAAAGAGAGTTCTAAGGAGAAAGGGAGAACAAAGCTACCTGAAGAGACAGAGGTGTGTTCTGTGTGTTCAGAATAGCCTGCTGAGCAGCCTAAAAGAGAGCTGTATCCTCTGGAAATTTAGAGGAGCCCCAAGAGTGCCCCAAGAGTGCCAAGGGCAGCAGCATTATCACAAAAAGCCAACAAACCTGCAGAAAAGACTGTGAGAGACTTTTGCAAGCCCTAAGAGAGGAAAAGGCGTGGGAAGGGGACTTTCATCTCTCTGGTTCTATCTAATTGCATTGCCTAAGCCTGAATGTGTACACATGTGTTTTTTCTACTTTGATTTTTCACTCCCCTTTGTTGAATAAATCTGGCTTGTATTTTAAATTATATATGTTAAGGGTAGAAGTCTGCACGAGGATCTGTGGGTTTGTTTTTTGCCTACTGGTAATTAGGGGTGTGTGCCAAGAAAAAAACAGTTACAATTTAAGATCAGCGATTTGGGGTAGGGTGGGGGCTTTACCATGATTAAAGTTTTTGGGGTAGGACCTTACCAGTTTGGGTTTTAAATCTCTGTTCTTGTTTGTTTGTTTGTTTTAGTGGAGGGGCTCCAGGTTCTCAGGACCATTACTTAAATTGGGGAGCCATTTCAAGGGTCTGGGGAAACTGTTTTTAAAGATAACGGTACGCAATTTGCACAGAACACAATTAGGGTTGCCAGCTATGGGTTGGGAAATACCTGGATCAGGGTTTGGGGAGGGGAGGGACCTCAGAATCTACCCTCCAAAGCAGCCATTTTCTCCAGGGGAACTGATCTTGGTTGTCTGGACATCAATTGTGATAGTGGGAAATCTCCAGGTGCCACCTGGAAGTTGGCAATTCTAAGCATAATGTTCCCTCTAATCTAAAAATCCGCTATATTTCTTTTTTTAGAAATATATTTTTATTCAAATATATAAAAAACCAGACATAAACATTAAGTACACACTCCACTCCCCTTATAAAAGAACAGTATACACATAACAAAGAAAAGCAAAAAAAGAAAAAAGAAAAGAAAAGTAAAAAACAAGCAAATTAAGGCATTGGTAGAGAGCTCAACATTCAGCAAAATCCCCTCCTTCTTTTTTCTTTTCCTATAAACATGCACAATTAATGTATAGTTACAATATGATTAAAGTATATAGAGAGGCTTATTTAACTTTATCCCATAATCTGAGGAAAGGCTTAAACATACTTTGGGTATTGTTCTGAGGCCCCGGTCATACAGGCCGGATAACGTGGGGTGGGGGAGGCATGGCTGTTCGCCCCGGAGCAAAATAAAGCGCAGTAGCCCGATCACACTGTCCCCTAAGTCTCCGTGCTTAGGCTGTTAGCTGGCGATCACATGGCGATGCTGGAGCATGGCAAAAAAGCGGCGCGGCAAGTGTTTTGTGTTTGTGCGCATGGGTAGTTCTGCAGAGCAGCACTGCTTTCAGTTACGTGTTTGTGCGCATGCGCTTACGAAAAACATCCAGTTTGCAACGGGATGTGGATGGGCGCCAGATGCCACAGGATACTAGTGCTCCCGCAGTCAGATACCCGCCTGTGCCGCACGTTTTCCAGATACTAGTGCATTTTCCGCGGTACTTTTTTACTGTGCATCTTCAGCGGGACGCCACGGGTTGGCCATGGGTGTGCTATGCTTCCCAGATGTTGCGGTGTGATCGCGCCCAAAAATCTGCCTGACATTCATGCCGTTAGCATGGCAAATCCTCCGTGTGACTGGGGGCTGAGTTGTGTATAAAATAAAATTGTGCCATGTTTCAAAAAAGTCTACAATTTTGGCTTTGGATTTGATTATTCTAATTTGACTTGTTAATTTTTCAGCTATTGCAATCTGCCATAACTCAGAATACCATGAGTGTAATGTTAATAATTTTGTGGCTTTCCAACTTTTAGCAACTGTCCTGCGCGTTGCCATTAACATAAGCACTATTAGTCCTTTAGAAGTCACCTTTTCATTTTGTTTCTTGCATATTGTTAATAGGGTCAAAGCTGGTGTTAACACAGATGGCTTGACGTGTAATTTTTGCAATTTCTGCAAAAACTTTCTCCCAGAACAGAATGGACAAAGAATATATGAACATAAGGAGAGCCACGTTGAATCAGACCTAAGGCCCATCTACTCCAGCATTCTGTTCACATAGTGACCAACCAAATACCTCTAGGAAGCCCGCAAACAGCAAGCATCATCCTGGCTGCGCTCCCCACCAATTGATTTTAAAAGGCATAATACCTCTGGTACTGGAGGGAGTAGATATCCATCATGAATAGTAGCCATTGATAGCCCAGTCCTTCATGAATTTCTCCACTCCTCTTTTAAAGGCTTCCAAGTTGGTGGCCATGACCACATCCTGTGGCAGTGAGTTCCACAAATTAATAGTACGCTGTATGAATAAATAGTTCTTTTTGTCTGTCCTGAATCTCCCACCCTTCAGCTTCAGTAAATGACCCTGGGTTCTAGTATTATGGGAGAAGGAGAAAAGTCCCTCTCCAAAGCCATGCATAATTTTATAAACCTCTATCATGTTTCCCCTTACCTGCCTTTTTATTAGGCCAAACAGCCCTAAGCATTTTAACTGATCCTCATAAGGCAGCTGCTTTAGAGCCCTGATCACTTTTGTTGCTCTTTTTTGCACTTTTTCAAGTGGCATACTAAGGGGGGTGGGGGGATCTTCCCCAGGTACAGCTTAAGGAAGGCTTTTGAAGGAGGCCCTCAAAGCCAGTGTCGTTAGGGTTGCCAAGTCGAATCTCCTTACCTGCAGGGGAGCATCGCCAGGCTCCGGGATCTCTCATCTGACGCACACGGAAGTGACGCTCCCGGAATTGACGCGCAAGGTCGATCACGTTGGGGGTGTGGCTTCGGGACCATGCCCCCAACATGATTGACGTGGTTGCGTCACCTCTGGTGATGCAGCCACGCTGCGCTTCGGGGGGCGGAGTTCCCCTGGGGCCTGATTCCACGGCGGCGAAAATTGGGCCTCCAAAGCAGGGGGTTACCCGCCACCCGCCCCCACTTGGCAGCCCTAAGTGTCATCCTGCTGCCTCCAGTCCAACATCTTCCCTTTTATTTTTAATATGCAGTTCTGGCTGCAGCCACTAGGGGTGCAAGAAAGTCTGAGCATAGCCAAAAACATTCTAGGATCGGCTAAGCTTCCCTTTTCTCGAAGACTCTTTCTCTAAGACTCAAGCAAACTTCCTTAACAGATGATGCTGATAACTGCTACAGTAATTGCCAGCCTGCAGGTCATTTTCTCTAATAGCCTAACCTTTTTCTCTCCCTTTCTTTGCACCCAGCTTAGTCAGATCTTACAAAGCAGTAGTTAGGGTAGGAGTGTCGAACTCATTTGTTATGAGGGCGGGATCTGACATAAATGAGACCTTGTTTGCCTGGGCCATGAGTGTCATAAAATGTAATGCCAGCTAGCAGAGATATAAACTTTATAAAGGACACAAACACAAAGATTTATTTTACTTAAAAACATGCTTAAAACATTAGCACTCTTGCAATATTTTGTTTATTTAACAGTATCTGATAACTGACACCTCTTGCTCTGAATTATTGCATCAAAATGTCTGTGCTGTTGCAATCTTGAGTATGCTGTTCAAGTGTGTATCTGTAAGCTGCAAACCTAGTTTTGATTTATTGACATTCACCACAGAAATCTCATGCTCAGAGTTCTGAATCTAGGACCCAGGTTAAAACATGAAATGGCTGAGCAAGTGAGAGAGTCTGGCGAAGCTAGCTATGATGCAGCGACAGCAGCAGAACTGGAAGCAAGAGATGGCCAGTTCCACTGTGGGCCTAATAGAAGTCCTCCGGGGGCCTGACCTGGCCCTCGGGCTGCATGTTTGACACCCCTGAGTTAGGGTGTTGCAGCAAGATAAAACAACCTTTCCCTCTCTTAATTTCTCTCCCTGTTTTCCACCCGTTTCTCATTCATTTCTGTTTCCCTTCACCTAGTTTTTCCATGCCCCCCCAGGGCTGCCAAATCCCCCCGGGGGGCGAAAAATCCCCCGCCCCAGAGGCTCGTTCCCAGTCGCCGAGGAATCGGGCCCCGGGGGGAACCCCGCCCCGGTGTGCACATCACAGGGCAGTGATGTCATGACGGCGGGCACGCTGGGGGTGGGGCCATGGCCATACAAGGGAAAACTCTATGGTCATGACGTTTTGCCCTGTGACGCAAATGCAGCGCGCGCCAGGATCCCCCAGGAGTCCCTCGCCGGCGAGGTAAGTCACAGTTGGCAACCCTCCCCTCCCCATTTTCACTTCTTGGTCTCAGGACCTTCTCATCCCTATCCTGTTCAGTGACAGAATGTACCATATTTCAAATGAATCAATTTTATTCATTGTCCGACTTTCATATCCACCCTTAGTAATGGTGAATACTGTGGCATGAGTTAACGTGATCTTGGTTGCCAGTAACACATCCTTCTAGCTCCTTCATGGTTGCCCTTCCCAGTCTCAATCTTCTGCTTTCTCGGTTGCAGTCTCCCTTTCGGTTGATGATAGCACCAAAAAATAGAAAATCTTTAACAATTTCAGTTTCTTCGTTGTCAACCTTAAAGCTGTGTAATTTCCCAGTAGTCAATACTAATGTCTTCTTTATGTTCAACTGTAATCCTGCTTTGGCACTTTCTGCTTTAACCTTCAGCAGTAGTCATTTCAGATATTCACTGTTTTCTGCCAGTGATGTATTGTCATCTACATACAGGAGCACCCCATTTCTTTTAAAACCAACCATAGCTTTTCATAATCCACACAGGCAAAAACTTTGCTGTAATCTATTAAAAACAAGCTGATTTTCTTCTGAAATTATCTTCTGTATGTTCTGAGGATGCCAATCACAGCTTATGGCAAAATGTCAGGTACTACAATGCCAAGACCACAGCCAAAAAGCCTGGAAAATCTACAACAACTAATTCTGTTCTGTGCTCCAGTAACCAATGTAAATTTGCACTATAATCTCCAGTGCTTCTTCCTTTTCTGAATCAAGGAAAGGCACTAAGCAGTATTCCTTCTAAGCTGAGTTAGTGTGAGCTAGCTCACAGTTTTTTAGCCACCAACTCTCAGATTTTTGTCTTAGCTCAGGAAGGATGGCTCCAGAGCAAACAAATTTATGCAGTAGCCAAATCACTCACTTACATCCCAGTAGCTCACGAAGTAGAATTTTTGCTCACAAGACTCCACAACTTAGGGGGAGCATTGCTAGAGATCATAGCGCAAATTTACATTGGCATTTTTCATTCCATATATTTTTGTTGTAAGATTCTGAGCATCGCTTTACTCATGTGAGAAATTAATGTGATAGTCCAATAGTTGTTGCAGTCTTTGCCGTCTCCTTTTTTGGAATTGGAATGAATATAATTGCACTAGTGTTCTATTACACTTTTGTAACTGTTTCATCAGTATAAGAAGGAGCAAAAGTGGGTGGAATTTGGAGCTTGCTGTGGGGAGGGAGTTTAGTTGCAGTCTAATTCTCATAGGCCAGTCCTGCTTCCCTGCTGGCTTTTTGTTATGTCATCAAAAGAGATGATGTGAAGTCAGTAAGTGGACCTGGGCTTTCCCATGTACTAAACTGGTACTCTTCTACCACTTTGCAGCTCCATATCAAGTTCACTCAGTTTTGATTATGTGTCTGGGTCCTTTGGAGGCTGAGGGGAGGGGAAGGGATGTGTCAAAAATAACTCTGGAAGTCCAGTCAACAATGCTTGGTGGAGTGGGAGGTTGGTGTTCTAGAGCTACTTTGTGGAATTCATTCAACAAGACACACACACTGCTCATCTCTTATGCACTGCTGTTTCCCATGGATGTATGAACCAGATCCTTCTGCAGACTGTGATTTTATCTTCAGTTCTTCTTTGTGCCTATGGCCTCTTGGGAACATAAGTCATTCTGGGGGCACTGTACTGGCCACACAGATCATGGTTCCCAACATTCTAGGAGATGTTGGTAGAGCATCCCTGGAAGCTACCTATGTCACCGGACATGCTACAGAAGGTTCTGATCTGGCATCCCAACCCTGTTTAGGTTCACTTGACCACTTGGAGATTGAGATGAGATGCTTTCTTCGTCTTGGATAGAATGCAGAAGTGACAGAGACTCTACTGAACTCTCACAGACAATCCACTAATAGTATATACAATATAACCCATAAAACCTTTATTCACTGGTGCCGAAGAAAAGGGACTGATCCATTACGACTGTTGATAGTTTCAATTTTAGCATTCTTACAGGAAGGAGTCAGAAAGAACCTCAAGGTGCCTATGTTGAAATGACAAGCAGCAGCCTTAGCTACTATTGTTCCTTGTATGAGGGGAATGAGCATTTCTTGGCACTCACATATTATACGCTTCCTGCGATGTGTAGCCTTAAGGAACCAACCATAGATTCACAGGTTCCCTACATGGAAATTACATACCATATTCTCTACCTTGACTAATTCCCTGTTTGATCCTCTTAAGGAGATTGCCATGGTTGCCATCACATCAGTACAGAGGGTCTACAAGCTAAGTACACTATCCATCAAAGAAGATCTCTGCATCTTCCATAAGGACGAAGTGGTCCTCAGACTAAACCCTACCTTTATTCCTAAAATTAACTCTTTTCCCCCCACAGGTCTCAAGAACTTCAGTTCCCATCCTTCTCTCCTAAACCAAAACACCAGAAGGAAAGATCCTGACACACCCTTGATATCAGAAGGGGTCTGAAGATTTACATACAATGAATCATGTCTATCAGAATTTCTGATGTGTTATTCATATCCTTATCCCCCTAACAAGGGCCAAAGGATGTCTAAACCAGCCATAAGTAGTTCCCTAAGGGCTTGCATTGTCGAGATTTACAAAGCACTGAGAGCCAGTTTGATGTAGTGGTTAGGAGGAGCATTTATTTATTTTATTTATTTAGCATGGACTCTAATTCAGGAGAACTGGGCTTGATTCCCCACTCCTACACATGCAGCTGCTGGCATGACCTTGGGTCAGTCACAAGTTCTTTCAGAGCTGTTCTCTCAAGAGCAGTCCTCGAAAGAGCTCTCTCAGCCCCACCTACCTCACAGGATGCCTGTTGTGGGGAGGAAAAACAGATTGTAAACTGCTCTGAGACTCCTTTGGGTAGTGAAGAGTGGGGTATAAATCCAATCTCTTCTTCTCTTCTTGAAAGTACCCATTCCTTCAGGCATCACAGCTCACTCCATTAGGAGTGCCACCACCAATGTGGCCCTTACTCGGCATGCAACAGTCGAAGAAATGTGTAAAGCAGCAACTTGGTCCTCTAGGTCAAGCATTACAGACAAGAAGCTAGAAAAATAGTTCCTGCCTCACTTCATGGACAGTGGGAATCACCCAGTCAACATGTTCTCCTTTCCTCATAGGAGAAGGACCTTTCATGGTAACTATCCAATCATCCTTTCTTCTTCCCTAGGCCAGATTAGGGCTTGCTGAGAAAGAATAGCAGAAAAACTGCAGGTCCAAGCCAACTGCAACCCTGGGAAACAGCTACGGTGTTAGTTGAATTTGTGGTGTCCATACAAAAGACTGCAGCAAAGCAGCTCCCAGCCTAATATGCTGGATACATTTGAAGGTAAATTCATTTGTCCTGTGACCATTACCTTTAAATCAGGTCTAACTTAGGTAGTCCACTACCATGTGGCAGAAGACAGCAGAACTTTACTTAGGCTTACTAAATCTTGTTTAGGAGAAAATTCTTTCACAATCACAAACAGAGTAATACTATCTGGATTAGAGCGTGTCTCAAGCAGAATTAAACAAGAATAAGGTGTACCTCGGCAGGGGCACATGCAGAACATAGACTGTATTTACAGCAACAGACCTAATTGGCTCTCAGTCATTCAGACATTTACAAAGCAACAAACCCAGCTTCACCACTGATGAAGATACTGAGAAAGCAACAGGTGGTCCTGGTGCTCTGGCTAGTGAACCTGTATGAGGCATGCATTTTCAAACTCCTGCTTGTCACTTTCACACTTTACAGTTTCAGCTCTACCCTTAAAAATGTTGCAAAGGGAGGGAACAAATATGAATGTATCCAGCCCTTATAGCTGGTAGGAAAATTCTATTTTGACCCCAAACTTAACTAAGAGTATGAAAACATTCTTTCACTCTCCTTAAGAGAAACTTATTGATACAGCTTCTAACAGCACCACACATCTTATTTTGTCTTCAGTTTTATCTGCTTGCATGGCAGAAAGCAGCATGCATACAGAACATTCAGATCTGGGCATAATAAACACATCTGAATCTGTCCTTTGTTAGCCCATCACCAGCTGTGTTAATCCTGGAAAGATCCCTCCATCATTACAATAAGTCACAACTGGGCACAGGACTGAAACTCAGGAGCACAATATGTCTAGAGTGGCTTTCAAAATGAATGCCAAGAGTAGCTCCCGTCCTTGGCCTGACTATAGACATGAAATTGAGCAGAATAATGAGACTATTATAGAGCCCTGTTGAAATGCTCACCTGTAAGAATTAAGAACAATCAGCTTGATTGAAAACGACAGTCCTTTATTGGAAAATCTAACCTTAAAAGGTTACTGAAAGTTGTTTAGAAACAAAGCAAAGCAAAAGCTTTTGAAGATGAACAGTAATGAACAGCCTCCTATACGGCACAAAATGACCTTTTGGAGTTATGATTATTTTCTTTAGTCCTTCCAACTGTGAGTTTCATGGGTTTCTGAGCAACATGCAGTATCACATCACCTGCCTATTTAGGTTTCTACTGTTATCTTCTAGCTTTGTAGCTATGTACAAATGGATATTTAGGCTTCATTGCTTCTGTCTCAGCTGCTCTCATTGGTACTGAAGATATTCTTTCTGTCCCATTTTTATTATGTTTGCTGACTGATTAATATTTCACTTCTAAGGAGGAACAAAGGGCAAACATGGGACATTTTGAAAGAAAATTACAGTACCTCTTGGATCCATGCCAGAGGATTATATAAGCACAAAGAAAATGGCTAGGTTTGCTAACATGAACTTCAGTACAACCCTTTAACAGGCAACTGAGCTGATGATAAAATGGAAAGTTGATGAACAACAGCAATTGTACTCTTTGGGGAATCAGTATACGAGAAACCGTGGTGGACTAGACCAATGGTCCATCTAGTCTAGTTTCCTGCCTCACAGAGTGACCAGCCAGATACTCCTGGAAGTCCTACAAGCAGGGCCTGCCCTGCCACCAGCACTACTATTCAGACGTTCCATTCCATCATCATTGCTAATACCTATTGATGCCCTCCATGAATACGTCGGTCTAATCCATTTTTATGCCATCTAAACCAGTAACCATTACAATATCCTGCGGCATTCATTAATATTTACTGTCCATCAACTTAATTGGGTTCCTGTACATTCTAGTGCCTTGGACAGGAAAGAAAGAAAATGTCTCCACTTTCTTCACTCCCTGCCTAAGTTCATAAACTACGGCCATCTCTTTCCTTAGCTGTCCTTTCTCTAAAAAAAAAAAAATGCCTCACACTCTCTAACTATTCACTGCAGGCAAGGCACATCGACCATTAGTCTCTGTTCTGCACCTTTCCCAGAACTACAATATCATTTCTGAGATACAGGAATCAGAACTGTAAATAGTATAGTAATGCATAGGATTGCCAAGTGTGGGTTGTGAAATTCTTTGAGATTTGTGGGTGGAGCCTGGGGAGCGCAGGGCTTGGGGATGGGAGGGACCTCAGCAGGGCATAATACCGTATTGTCTACCCTCCAAAGTAGCCATTTTCCCAGGGGAACTGAGTGCTGTATTCTGGAGATCAGTTGTAATTCTGGGAGATCCCCAGGACCCACCTGGAGCTTGGCAACCCTATGCAGTTGTACCAAGAATTATACATTATGTTTCCAGCTGTTTTGTTTTCAGTCTCTTTCTTAATAATCCCTAGCATGGAATATGCCTTTTCCACAACTCCACACGCAACTGATATTTTAATTGATCTATGGGTGGCCTAGTGGTTAGAGTGCCAGACTAGGATCTGGGAGACCCAGGTTTAAAACCCCATTCTAACATGGAAGCCAGGGACACATACTCAGGCTATCTTACTTCTCAGTGTTGTTGTGAGGATTAAATGGAGGACAGGAGAATGATGTAAAAAGCTTTGGGTCTCATTGGGGGAAAAGGCAGGATATAAATGAAGTGAATAAATATCCATGGCAATCCCACAATGTCTTTCCTGCTTCAGACCCCCATAAGCATATAGTTAGTTAGAATTTGATTGATTAGGTTCTGTGGGAGTTGGTATCTTGAATCTGGAAATTCACTTGGCCACCGTCTTTCTCTTAGTAGCTGGCCTGCTGAATCCATATGTTTGGGAGCTTAGCTACATAAGCACTGTAAATCCAGTGATTTACAGACTGGATACAAGACCAGATGTAGAGAGCATGAGAGAGTGACTGATATTTCAGTGGTGACTGAGAACAGATAACTGGGGGAAAGATCAGTCTGAATACATTGGCTGACTTTTGTCCTACATTGTCATCCTGGATTCCTCCTGCTTTTCCAAAATGGTATCCAAACAAGTATTTATTTCTTTGTATTTCTCTCCCACTTTCCTACCCTCCGGGGATTAAAAGTGGTTTTTGGTTTTTTTTACATGGGATGAAATGAACTCAGCTTGAACAACATTTCCCCATATAGCTAAAAACAAACAAACAAACAAACAAACCAGAGGTAAGGTTGCCAGACTGCTCCTTTTAAAAACCCAGCTGTTTAACCACAGCACAAATACAGTCTGCAGCTTGCTCCTAATATTTAGTGGCCATTAATTGAGGTAGGAGACTGACTGGCAGAGACCAGGTCAACCTGTTCAGGTCCTTCCTCAATACAGGTAGGTCTACAGCCTGCATACCATAAGAGACATTTATACTTGTCTAGCCCACTAGACACCTCTGCAAATGTGTGGGGCATAAATGTGATGAACCTTCTGTCCACTTAATTTGTATGGTTTTCTTTTTCCTTGAACACTCTTCAGTAGTGGCAGGAGGAGAGTGTTGCATACCCAAATATTTTTGGGTGAAAAAGATCACACCCTCAAGCATATACAAGGTGCTTTTTCTTTCTGGAAGATAACTGTAACCAGCAGTTCAACCCCTGGAAACACAGGGAAGGACTTCCAGAACCAAGGCTGTTATGTCTACAAAATGACTTTCATTTTGTAGTTTTATGAAATATTATTTTGTAGATTTATCTGTCTATATTTTATCTTGCCCTGCTTCCCAAAGTGTCCAGAACTAAGGATGAGCATGAACCGGCACACAAACTAAAGTTTGTCACAAATTTTGGCTAGTTCATCATTTTTGAAGAAATGTTTGCAAACAAAAGAGCCACCATGAACTTCAATGAATGTTAAGGCAATTTGTGGCTATTCACAGTGGTTAGCGAAGAGCAGAAAGCAGAGGTTTAAATGGTTTCAAGCCATTTAAACCCCTGCTGTCTGCTTTTCACAAAAAACAGCTGAGGGGCAGGGAGCCGAAAGCAGGGTCATGAACCAATATGAGCCGGTTCGGTTTGTGAACCAATGTATTGGTTTGTGGCTGAACCATGAACCACTAACTGAATCACAAAAATGCGGTCCATGACCATCCCTATCCAGTACCTAATTCTCACTTCCTGTTTTGATCCTATCAAAAGTGCTGTGAGATAAAGTGAGGCTAGGAAGAGAGAGAATTATTGGCCCAAAGTTCCCCAGCAAGCTTCATGGCAGAGTGGGGATTTCAAATATAATTTAGAAAAACAACAACAAAAATACATCTTCTGGATTGGTTCTGGCTCACACCTCTGGCCATGCCCAAGCAACATACCTGCAACAGAGGGTGAACAGGAGCTCAAGCCAGACACTATTCATCAGGCCAAAGTTTGTCCCAACCTTTCTTCTTTGCCAGCGGTGTCCAGACTAAATACTTGCAACATACGAACAACAGACGCTCAGTCATCATCCTGTTCAACTGACACAAAGATGTTACCAACCTTCCCTCCTTCCAACCTATATATACAGTTTACATATGCAACATAACCTTGTGTCCTAGATTATAGTCATCATAGAATATGAAAAAGACAGGAGAACGGATCCAGGGTATAGTCCGGCAAGAAGGTGGTCTATAAAAGTTCTTTTGAGAAAAAAAGCAATAAGTGATAGAGAAATTGTAAATGAATATTATAACATACAAGTGGGGACCTGCAAGGACTTGTGGGAGGCCACTCACTTCCCCCTCTCCCACTATTTCCTTTTTCTCTTTCCTGAAAGCCCCCATAGTCTCTCCCCTTTTCCTGCTTTCTTCTCTCATTCTAGGATTACCAACCATCTCTGTGAGTGCTGGAGATCTCCTGGAATCACCACAGATCTCCCAACTATGGATATCAGTGGCCCTTAGGGTTGCCAGATTGAGGCTGGGAAAGCCCTGGAGATTTGGGGATGAAGATTTGGGAAGGCGAGGTTTGGGGAGGGAAGCAACCTCAGCAGGGTATAATGCCATGAAGTCCACCCTCCAAAGCAGCCATTTTCTCCAAGGAAACTGATCTCTATAATCTGGAGAGCAGTTGTAATTCTGGGTGATCTCCAGCTACCACCTGGAGGTTGGCAACCCTAGTTCCCCTGGAGGAAATGGCTGCTCTGGAAGGTGGGGTCTATGGCATTATATACCTCTGAGGTCCCCCTCCTCAAACCCCATCTTCCCCAGACTCCCCTCCCCAAATTTCTAGGAATTTCCTAACCCCTTTCCCTCCTCTTGGCAATCCTCATATCCTTTCCCTGCCTCATTCTCTCTCTCTCAGCCAGTCTCTTATCTACTTTTTATCTGCCTCCCATCTTCAGCTATATTTACTCTTTATTTACCTCATTTATACCCCCCTTTCTCCACAGTGGGGACCAAAGCAGCTTAAATTATTCTCTTCTCCTTTTTATCTATTCAACAACCCACTGAGGTAGGTTAGGGTGAAAGTATGTGACCAGTCCGAAATCACAGTTTTCACAGCAAGATGGAGATTTAAACCTCAGACTCACAGACCCTACTCTGAACTTCTAACCACTACACTAGCTTTCATAGGGTGGCTGCTGTTGAACAGTAACTGCTTTGGAGGGTAGACTCTATGACATTCTATTCTGCTGACACCTCTCACCTCTCCAAAATCTGCCGTCCTCAGACTTTATCCCCAAACGTTTCAACCTGGAGCTGGCAACCCTAGCCAGGCCTAGCCTCAATGAGTTCCCCCTCAAAGGACAAAATAGAACTGGAAAGGGCTTTGCCCCCTCCCCTTGCCTTTTTACTGACAGAAACTGAAGCCTGGAATACTGTAGTTGCCTAGCAACAGTCACTACATGTGCTCCTTTTATCATTTTCAGGTTTTTAAAAATGTGCAGGTTTTTTTGTTTTGTTTTTTAGATTTCATTTTTTCTCTACAAACCTAGGGCCCTTTTCAGATTTCTGGAAAGATATGTCTTGCCTGGTCACAGCTCCAGTCAATGGATTTAAGTATCCAAAGATACCCTGACTTCACTATTAGAACATAAGACAAGAAACTTGCAGAGAGATTGCATCCTTTCCCCCTTCCCATCTCTTTTGCCCCCATCTCTTCCTTGTCAATCTATCCCCTTCTCTGATAACCTACCTGCCTATTTCCCCCCTTTCTCCCATCCCCTTTATCTGTCAACCTACCACCTATTTCACTACTTTCTCCCATTCCTCTTATCTGTTAACCTATCTCCCATCTATTTTGCTCCCAATCTTTTCCCCAACACTTGCTGTTCTCCCCACCTACCACCCATCCCTGGCATTTCACTCACCCTCAACTTTGCAGCTCCCCACCACCACCTACCCAACACAACCCTTGGCATTCCATTCACCCCCACCCTTGCTGCTCTTCCCACCTACCCTGCACCCATGGCACTCCACTCAAACCCAACTTTGTAGCTCTCTCACCCTTGGCATTCACTCCCCACCCTTGCTGCTCTTCCCACCTACCCTCACCCTTGGCACTCCACTGACACTCCATCATTGCAGCTCTCCCTATCTACCCCCACTCTTGGCACTCTATTACCCCCACCCTTGCTGCTCTTCCCACCTCCCTTCCAGAAGGCCAGTGGTAGGCTGCTGGGTTGGTGGGGCCAAGGGCATAGACTTTCCAATTTCCCGGGGGGAGGGGCTGGGGCTAGGCCAGAGACATTGCTATGCTAGGTCCTTAAAAGAACCGAGGCCCGGTGACATCATAGGGAGGATCCAGTGACATCACAGGTCATAGTCACTATCTATGGAGGCAGAGCCATGTGGGATTTAGGAAGGGGCTCCCCAGAAATTTAGGGGCTGCCTGGGAACCCTTGGGAACCCCCCTAGCCATGCCCCTGGGCTGGCCTAAACCCAGGAAAAGGGAGTTGGCCAGTAGTTATAGTGGTATCTCAGTGATCTCCTGCTGTGTCCTTTATTTAAATTCACTTTTAGAATAGTCACTTTAAGATCTGCAAATATACACACCACGTGCATAAGACAAACAAATGGTCACAAATTTGAAAGTAAGGAGGGCAACACAGAAGAGCCTGTAGGGGAATATTTTAAAAGCTTTCCTGAACATTCATTTACAGGAGTATTGTTTCTGCCTTATTCATAAGGGTGACTTTTTACTGAAATTTACTAAATTATGGCATCACAGATGCCTTCGTTTGGTAAATGCATGGCTAAAGTCTCTGAGCCAGAATACCAAACAGTTGCTGTGCACTCAGTTTCCAAGCAATGTACAGAGTTCAGAGTAGCAGCAATCTTCTTCTCACTTCAAACTCATATCTTTCAGGTCAGTACAAGTACAAGCCTATTCCCAGGGGCTGTCCTGTCATTCCAGTCGGTGACCTGTCATTCCAGTCCCACAGCACAGATTCTATTGCTAGGGATCATCATTCCACTCTGGGAACTGTCATTCCAGTAGCAGAGCACAGATTCCCTTCCTAGGGACTGTCTTTCCACTCTGGGGACTGTCATTCCAGTCGCAGAGTAGCCTTTCTGGGCCCAAAGACCTTAATGGAAAAACCATTCCACATTTTCTTTGCAACTTTTTTTGTGCTGCAGTGTATTTCAGTGGAGTCCATGCAAGTCAATTGACATTCCTGGCTCTCATTATCTCAAATGGGCCTTCAAGCCTCTCCCATTGTTTGCAATGGGCAATCCTGTCATTCCTTTTATACATCCCAGTTAGTTGTCCCTTTGAAACTGTACCACACCATTTTAAGTAACAGCAAAATGAAGAGCATGAACATGTACAGAGTACACATTTATTTTCCGTGTTCTTTCTGGGCTGCATACAGGGCAAAAGGAAATTTGAAAAGGCCTCTGATCTGCATGTCCCTCCCAATCTTGTTCATGCATATGGGCTTACCATTTTAAAATGAAATGGAAATTGAAGGAAGAGCTTAGGAGTGGTTGAAGCAGCCCTACCACACCATGAAAAAACCACAACTGTTCTCAATCAAGGATATATGGACCCAAGTAAAATAAAATAGAGACACACTTTCTCCAAAAATATAAATTGGAGCCCAACAGAGGCTTTGCAGTCTGACTGTTTCTATATTGAAAGTGGGTGGAGACACTCAGGGTTAGGGACTATACTTTCTTTTCTGTCAGACACCAAATATATTCAAGGACTGATATGTTCTGGATATCAAAAACCTTCATTATTAACCTAGAGCATGCAAAGATACTACCAAAAACCTAATGGATCTCGCCACAAGAGACCTTCCTCTTCCTGTTGCAAGGAATGTTATCAAATCTCTTTCCGCACTCAGCTTTTCCTGTCTCCAGAGATCTGTCTTCCTAAAGACTCTCTAGCACAGAGGTTTCTAACTCAGATCTGACATAAATGTCACTTTGTTGGGCGGGGCAGTGTGTGCCATAGAATGTAACATAAGGTACTGGAGTAGAGATATCAGCACTGGTAAGGAAACAGGAAACCTAGGTCTCAATTTGGTACAAGAGGATTCAGTCCAGGAGGATGCGAAGAATAAATGGAAATAAGTCTGAAGAAGTGAGCAGTGACTCATAAAAGCACATACCCTACCACAATTTTGTTAGTCTTAAAAGGTGCTACTGGACTCTTACTTTTTCCACTGCTATTACAAACCTCAACATTCAAAAACCAGTGGGAAAACATTTTAACCTTCCAGGACATTCAGTTGTTCTCTTACAAAGGAATTTCAAAGGGAGATTAGAGAGACTGCTGATTTGCAACTGATAATGAATCTCAAGACAATGCAAACTCCTGGACTGAGCTGAGATCAAGGTTGTTTCTTTCATTAACAATGCCTGCTATTTTCATTTGGCATCTGAAATCACTTCACTCTCCAAGATATAAGGACAGATGGACTCCCATTCTAGCTGTGTCTGAAGAAGTGAGGAGTGACTCATGAAAGCTCCTACACTGACAGAAACTTTGTTAGTATTTAATGTGCATGCTCTCTTTAGCATCCCTCCCGAAGAAGTCTGCAAGCAAACAAAAACAGCTGGAAGAAAATGTTGCTGGCATTGACTCTCACCCCCCCCCCAGCATGCTCTCTTTAGCTTTTCCCCTCCTCTCCACGAAGAAGTCTGCAGGCAAGCAAAAGCTTATACTTGGAAGAAGTTGCTATTCTTCCTAAAAGAGCTACTGGACTCCATCTTTTCCTCTCTCTGGCTCTTCTCCTCCCCCTCCCTCCCCAGAGGAGGAGGGGGAGGAGCCCTCAAACAATCAAAGGAAGTCTTTCTTTCTCTCCTCTCCCAAGCAGGAAATAGGAGAGGCTAGGAAAGGAGCTGTGACATCAGAAACAAGGGGGAAGCAGCAGGAGAGTTTTGAACTCAGTATTGACTGGCACTGGTTGCCCCGGAGGAGGCTCAGTCCCCCTGAAAAATTTCAGGGGGACAGCCCCCAAGCCCCCCCATAGTCTACACCTATGGGTGGGGAAGGGTGGCAGCCAAAGCAGGGGGAATCACATCCCCCCCATCTTCTGGGTTGCCATGCCTGTCTTGACGTGGAGAGTGGGGTATAATTTGAATAAATAAATAAATAACATGTCACAGCTCTCAGGCTGATGAGCTGCCAACGCCGAGCCCAGCACAGCTCCTGGGCTGCCATGCCTCCACTGCCTGGCCCAGTGTGGCTCCTGGGCTGCTGCGCCTCCACCACCAGGCCCAGTACGGCCAGGCATGCCAGTGGCTTCCAGGCTCTGTTGCCACCACAGCCACCACTGCTGCAGCAGCAAGCACCATGTCCTTCTCTATATGCTCAATTGTAAGTGCATTGTCTGCACATGCACAGCTGTTTAATCTGGGGGAATTTAACCCCCCCCAATGATTTTTTTAAAAACTTTTCAGATTTTTCTTCAAGCCTAAGGGGTCCCCCAAATTTGCAGAAAAATCTGTTTGAGATAAGTGTGACCCCAATATGTGGATTTAGTTATCTGCTGATGGGGGCCACACTTGGTAAATATATATAGATATAGATATACTGATGAAGGAGTTTTTCACCAAGTGACTAACAGAAACCAAGTATATATTCCTGAGTACCAATAGCAGCCATATTCCATCCAAGAAGCCTTGGGTTGGACTGACAATAAAAAGCCCAGGTCTCTCTAGCACCTAACGGAGGACTGGCTGTCCAAACTTTGGAGGGAACAATCCCACAGACTAAGAAGATCTGAAGAACATATTCCAGAGTGCATGTTCAAACCTCATCCATAGCTTTTAAAGATGTTTCCATCTGTCTTCACTCCAAAATTCCAATATCCTGTTCCTACAATCTGCTATTCAACAAGGCAGTTCATTGAGTTAGCTATAGGATTCCTCTGCAGGCATATTGCTTTTATTTGTTAGCTTTATTTAAACTTACAGCCAATGCATAGCAGTTTGCACATGTGACAGTGCTGAGTTACCAGTGACTGAACTTCAGGATCTTTTGAGCTAACTGTCATTGAACAAGGAATTGTATTTTCATATAACAAACCACTCCACAAAGCTAAAAATGGTTACTGATACTGACACAAAGTTATCTATAGCTGAAGTGCAGATAAGAAGACTCTTGTGACCGGCTGTGAGGATCAACAAAGAAAGGAGTTATAAGCGCAGATTCAGCAAACACCTTGAAATGAACATGTTTAAATTATTGCCATTAACACCATGTCGATTGTACCTGTAAACCATAATCTACAAAAAACAAACAAACCCTGATCTCTGGAGTTCATATCTGTCCATGAATTTGTCCTTTTAAATCTAATATAAAGTAAATTACAGATAGCAAGAGCTTTTAAAGATGATATAAATTACACTTGTTTGTACTCTCTTATAGAGGATGAGACATGCCAGGCAAACAAGAAGTTGGTGTGATTTTTGAAAGGAAAGGGCATCCCCATACATGAAAGAATACTGTTATGCCCTCATCCTCAGCCATGAGGATAAAAGCCAAACTAGCCATTTACCTTATCCACCTTATGGAACCTTCCCATTAAGAAACAATTTAGTTTTTCAGTTCAGCAACTATTTGCAATCTGACCCAGCTGATAAAAAGCATGACTCATAGCAACAGCATATACAACTCAGAAGCCTAAGTCACAGGCTCCATTAATCGCCCCACGGCACAAGACAATCTGCAGGCCTTGGAGCCAAACAAGTCCTCAGTCTATGGTGAAATTATGTAGAGTCACCAAAAACAATTATCTGCTGTCCCTGACTTTCAGAGCTGGTGGAGATTTGAACCTTAGTCTCCCCAGTTCTGATCTGACCCTCAAGCTATTAGACCACTGTTGGCTGCACACAATTAACAAAAGACATTTAGATAGGAATGTAGCAGGCATTAATTAGGGAAGTGTACAAAATTTTGTTTGATTTGATTGGTTTTAGGGATTTAAATACACACAGACACACACACACAGAGCACTTTAATATAGTCATGACACCTCTTTGAGTTCTTAATTATATTCAGGTTTTGCTTCCCTTGTGAATAGGAAACCCATTTTTCCTATATATTTTTTTTCTTTACCAACCAATTGGGACAAAATTCATATGGACTGTACTGTCTTTTCCTCTCCCTGTTTTATATGCAATTAAAATTAGCTCCTGGAAAGCAGATGCAGAAGGCATGACAATATTGACTTGTGAGTTTTCTTTTCCAAAGTGAAATTTGTCTTCCTTTTCTGGCATTCTTTGCCAGGGTAGGGAGGATATTTTTAAAAACCATAGTGGGCTACATGGGCAAGGAAGGCTAAACTCTGCCCTCCCAGACATAGCTTACCTAATTGTGCTCAGTTGATTTCAGCAATTTTCTGCCAGTTTGGCTGCCGTCCAGTATCAGAGCTAAAATCAGAGCACTAGGGTATGTGTAGGATGACATAAGGTCTATCTCTTCACCACACAGTCCACTTTGTATTAAAGTAGATATCACTTCCTACTTTATTTACATATTGATAGAGAATTGCCTTTTTTCTTTCTTTTTCACTTGGGGCTAATAGTGGAAGCAACGTGAATAGAACAATAGTATTGCATGGCTACATTTATGTAAAATTAAAGATTGCTTGTGTTATAAATTCAGTTCTCATGAAGAGGTAAGACAGATCCTTCCTCATCAGACGTCTGATGTCTCTTGCCTTGTCTTTTATTGGGGGAGAAGATGGATTTGTCCCCCAATATAGTCTGCAACCACCTGCCTGCCTTCCAGAGGGTTCAAACAACATTTCTGCCAATCTTCCCTACTTGAGCTGGAATGATGTACAAACTAAGTAAAATACAGTTTAGGGACTCAGATTATGAGGGGCCTCACAATAGCAGCAAAAAAAAAAAAAACCATTACTAAATTATCTTATTTTTTGTATGCTAGAGGGTCTCTTAAAATTGACATCATTTAGGGCCTCAGCATGTGTTACTCTAACCCTGTTCCCTATTGGTGTGCTGCCTGCTGTTGTGTGGCCTAGTCTTTCCCACTACCCATCATAGCAACTGTCTTCTAAAAAGGACCAGGAAAACATTTCACATTTCCTGTGAAGGAGAAAACAAAATCATTACCCCAAGCAAGCAAGCAAGCAAGCAGGTGTAACTTAAGTGCAAAGCAGAGAAAGGGAAAGCAAAACAGGATTATTTTCTGCTTATATATTTAGAATCAAGAAAGTCTTCCGTGTAACCTTTGGAGGCACATGGAAATTGTATGCATAAGAATGCACTGATGATGCACTTCTTTGGTGAGAACATCTGCTCATTCTTTTGGTTTGAAGATGCCCCTCTTGGTTACATCCCTTGTCTTCACTCTGGGGGGGGGGGCACAGAGCCCCAGCTGTTGGGTTGCAAGATCTTATAGAGCTACCCTTTTTGCTACTTTTTGGAAGGATTTGCTGCTAGTGTGTATGCATTGTGACAAAAGGAGGGCTCTAGTTGAATACCAAAAGTAAAGTAAAAAAAAATGGGGGGGGGAATCTGTTGAGAGATGGAGTTTAGAAAAAAACGGAAACGGAAAGATGATAGGTGGCTTTCCTATGATCAATCAGGTTGGAAAGCTGTGTGCTGGACTGGTGGAAGTTTAATATTCTAAGCCTGGGGGCAGTCAGCTGGAGTCTATTAAAATCAGTCAGAGGCAGTAGGGCAAATACAGCATCAAAGAGAAAACTTATTTTTAATATTAAATAAGTCTTGAAAATGCTTGTTTACCAGAGCGGCCCAGAAAGTGTACATGGTAAATACAAGTATAACTGAGAAAGAAATGTTACTGTACAAGTTAGTTGGATTCCCTCCCCCCCATATTATTTTCTTGGGTTAGTATACTTTAAATTGAACTTATGAATATTCAAACACCTGCCAGTTTGGCCAACTTCCCATTTGCCAGTGGTGATGAGGCATCCAATTAATCAAGGGCTGTTTGGTTGTTTGATATCTGTCCATCTGTATTTGCAGGAACAGGTTACTAGGGGTATGCCTAAAAAAATTACATTATAATTTCATATCTGGGGGTGGAGGGGTTACCATAATTTCTTATGTTCATGAAGGATACTGTGGTTTGGGATTCAGGTCCATGTGGTTTACTGATGTTATGGAGATTTGGCTCATTATTTTCAATGGTGAATCTATTAGAGGGTCTGGAGCAATGTTCCCTCTAAGCTGTAGAGTCTTGTGAGCAAAAATTCTACTTTGTGAGCGACTGGCCTTAAAGGTGTGAGTGAGAGAGTTAGCTACTGCATAAATTAGTTTGCTCTGGAGCCGTCCTTCCTGAGCTAAGACAAAAATGTGTGAGCCGGAGGCTAAGAAACTGTGAGCTAGCTCACACTAACTCAGCTTAGAGGGAACACTGGTCTGGAGCAGCTGTTTTTAATTATAATAATGTTGCCAGAGGCACTGCCTGTTACTCTTCGGTAGCCCCAAAGCAGGGGCACCCCATTTTCTAACCTGAACCAAAGTCCCCAAAAATCAAGCACTCTCAGCTTGAACCACAGAGTCAGGCTGCAAGTACTCTGCAAAAAGTGATTTCATATTCAGGTGACAATAAGGCAACCTCAGGGCAAACTTCCAGTCTTCCCCCTCCACCCAGCAGAGATATGCTTATGGAATAACAATGGGTTCCACCAGGTGAAGTATCTACATTTCTAAAAGCTATTCAGAGGCCACCTGGCGAATAACCCTGTCTCCAGGACCTCACCCAGCCCTTTTTTTGTATTATCTCATGTCTATGTGTGATTTTTTTGTCCTTCCTTGCTCCATCCCTCAGGATACCAAGATAAACCAATCAAGCATTCAAATTATTAACGATCCTTCCTGACGCTAATTAGGGACCCATCTCCCATCTTTTGTTTGTATTTGGGAACCTATTCAACTGCCTAGTAGAACCATTAGTGGTCAGAAAAGCCATTCAACTAGCCCCAGTACAGTCACCCAGCACCTGGCTGATTTAATCAAGGCTTTTGTTAAGCCTGACTCTGCCTCCCTGGAACTTCATTGGTCACATCCAGGCCTTGCCCATCCTGATACCACACACCCCTGGGACTCATCATTGGTCCAGGTAATCTATTGTTCTCACCTGAGACCAGCCCCAATGTCTATATCCGTGAGCACATGGTCTCAGACCGTGTGCTTCTGCCATGATGCCAACTGGCAGTCCACCCTCAAACCTCTGGATTTGAGCCATAATCTCATCTCCATGAACCTCTGCACATCTGGAGAGGTTGTATCACCCCTCTATAAGCTATCAATCACCTCTGCTTTCTTACTTATGTATTGTGTTTGTGAATGTTTGATCATTGTTTTTATGCTTGAGAATATTTTTGGAAAAAAAATCATTATTTTAGCCATCCAGTCTCTGTGTCTGTTCCTGGGTTCTTGGGAATTTAAACTCTGGTATACACAGGTCTTATCCTATAGTTATGCCAATTGCTCATTCATATAATAATTCCCCAATCTATTATTAAGAGATAGAGCAATATGGCTAACAAATAACACCAATTTGCATGGAACATAGTTCTACCTCTAATGAGACCCTTGTTTCAAGTGAATTGGACCAAGGGGTTCAGCTTTCAGGCCCCCAAAATAGGTGCCTCTCAGCGCAGGTGAAGTTCCCTTTGCTCTTTCCTATCGGGGGGAAATGGCACCAGCCACAGGCATTTTTTTAGAACAGCCTTGTCTGCATTGATTTCATTTTCCTACTCTTACAGTGACAGGTTTTTAAAACTTTCTGCTGAAAACTCTGTGTTTGCCATCCTTCCTTGTTGTGATCACTTTTCTCTGTTCGTGAAAAGCATACAGCAAGGCATCGGAATAATAGTTAGTGCTGAAGATTCTTACAGATCACCAAATGTTATTATTTTCAGTGTCTGGATTAGCTATTTTAAAGACACCAAAGAATAGAGAGGATTAAGTGAGCCAATGTAGGTATTTTAACTTAATATAGTTTGGTCATTTTAATCCTTTCAAAATATGTGTTTTATACATTATACAGTCTGCAACCTAAGGTAGGGTACAACTTATTTAAAATAAAACACATAAGAATGGAGGCTATGTTACTGTAAATCAAATCTGGGTCTTTCAAATCTTGATATAATTGAACTTTGTAGGTTTGGGTGGGGTGGGGGATAGAATTATCAAAAGCTACAAGACTATGCTTGTTAACATTGCCTAAGATATTTTTAAAAACATTTTTTATCTCGATACAGCAGTGCAAAAAGTTGATTGGTAAGTTTGGCAGACAGTCTGAAATTTGTATATTCTCTAATTATTTCAGTTCTGGGGGTGTTATTCTTCTCCTCAGGCTCTCTTACTGAAAGTGCATGCCCTTGGTGAACACAAATAAATGAAGACTGATATTCCTGTTGATGGAAGACTTGCACTTGTTAATGCTAATGATGGCCATCGGCACAACCTGGCCCTGGAGCTGAGATGCTTCGTACTGAAAGACACAGAAAACAGAATGAGAAACTGCAGCAAGATGGAAAAGGGGAAACCCTCCTTCATTTGAGTGTTACATTTTTGAAAGATTTGGTAAAATCAGTATCTAAGACTTCTACAATATGTTGAGAATTGGCAAAATATGTAGCTACAAGACCCATAATGTTGGCATCCCCCCTTTTAGCAGGTTTATGATATTATCCCAAGCAGTAATATCCCTGCCTTTCTAAATCCATTGCAATCAGTGGGCTTAGAAGGTCATAATGGCACTTAGGATGGCATTGCTACTGGTCTAGATTTAATGTTACAGTTGAAATCTACCAAACTTGTGTGCATCAGCAACATCCATTTCAGCTTGCACAGATATTGATCACAAACCACATAGCAAAAAGAGGGCTGGGAGGTTTGCACTCAGCTGCTTGCCTTTGCATTGCCTACTCTGCATGAAATCTATGGGGAATTTTGTCGGAAGGAAGACCAGAGGACAAAACACATGTATATTGTCTACAACTCTGGGCTAGTTTCTGGGATCAATCAGAATGAAACCTGGAAACCTGAGTAGTCCAGGCAACTGAACTAAGTTGTGTAGAAGGGGTGGATAAGTAAAAGAAGCTCTGAGTACACTTTTCCACTTGGGATGAGGAGGTTATTAATTTGCTCCATTCATAATCAGACAACTTCATTTGCATTGTATGAAGAAAGCCAGTCTTGTAGTAGTATTTATTTATTTATTTATTTATTTAATTTATATCCCGCCCTCCCCCGTAGGGCTCAGGGCGGCTTACACAGCAAGAAATCTTGCAATAATAAAAACATCAAGTACAATTTAGTAGCATTTAAAACATATTATACAATTTAAAACCGTCTCGGTACAATAAAGTGCTCAAAATCCTCAGCTCTCAAACCTCAGAGAGATGACCACATCCAAACAACCCCGGTAGGCATTTCGTGTCCTCAATATCAGATGTTGAATTCAGATGTTTCTTTCAGATGTTTCTTCCTTCCTTCCTAGGGCCTCCCCCCCCAATGATGATAGTATAACGGGGGGGGGGGGGGCAGCCCCTAATCAAAAGCCTGGTGGAAGAGCTCCGTCTTCAAGGCCCTGCGGAACTGCATAAGGTCCCGCAGGGCCCGTAGGAGCTCATTCCACCAGGTAGGAGCCACCACCGAAAAAGCCCTGACCCTAGTAGCAGCTGATTTGATGTCCTTGGGGCCCGGGATGACTAACAGATTTTGGGGCCCCGACCGTAGTGCTCTTGGGGGAACACATGGGGAAAGGCGGTCCCTCAGGTTGGCTGGACCCTGGCCATATTACTGTTTATTCTGATCAGTAATGACATTTCAGGGTTTCAGGTGGAGGATCCTTTAACTAGAGATGCACAGATCTTCATCTGGGGCCTAGAGCAGGGGTGTCAAACTCATGTGTTATGAGGGCCGGATCTGACATAAATGGGACTTTGTGGGGCCGGGCCATGTGTGTCATAAAATGTAATGCCAGGGAGCAGAGATATAAATTTTATAAAGGACACATACAAACACAATTAAAAATATTATTTTTACATAAAACACAAACATGCTTAAAACGTTAAACACTCTTGCAGTCTTTCCCATATTTAACAGTCTCTGATAACTGATAACTCTTGCCCTGAATTACTGCATCAAAATGTCTGTGCTGTAGCAATCTTGAGTATGCTGTTCAGGTGCATATCTGTAAGCTGCTAATGTACTTTTGATTTATTGAGATTCATTATAGAAAAGAGCTGTTCACAGACATATGCTGTCTCAGACATAGACAGAATTTTAGAAGCAAAAGACTTAAGTTGGGGGTAATTAGGACCCAGAAACTGGTAAAATGTGCTAATGCCAACTTCAGAAAGCTTATCTTCCAGTACAGCGTCACACTGTAGATAAATTATTTTCATCTTGAGGCCAGGAATCCCTGCAGCCTAAGCATATCTTTTGGGTATGGGAATTGGGGCAGGTTCACCTTTAAAGTCTCTGCCAGGTCCTTGCTGAAGAACCCTCCAGGATGTTCTCCTCCCAGGATGCTCTTGGGCCCCTTTTTCTACTTGCTGGATGACTCCCCCCCCCCCCGCC
>NW_015159820.1:52887-54052 GCF_001447785.1 Gekko japonicus
TGGCACTGCCGCGGCAGTGATCCGGTCCACCTCCACACCCGCCGCAAAGATCAAGCCGAGCATGTGACCAGGCCGATGCGTAGGGGCCGATACGAACTGTGAGAGTCCCAGCGCCACCATGGACGACACCAGGTCCGTAGCCCGGCTGGAGGCCGCGTCCTCAGCATGGACGTTGAAATCACCCAAGACAATCAGTCGAGGGTGATCCAACGCCCAGCCTGATACGGCCTCCAGCAGGGACAGCAGACTATTGGCCGGTGCATTAGGCGGTCGGTACACCAGCCAAATCGCCAAACTCTCCTCAGCCCCCAGCAGCACGCCGACACATTCTATGCCCGCGATCTCTACAGCCGGGAGTGCCCTGAAGGAGTAAGCCTCCCGAACGAGAATAGCCACCCCTCCCCCCCACCCCCGATTCCGTGATTGGTGAAGGACCGAGTAACCCGGGGAGGCTAACTGTGTGAGAGCCAGAGTCTCACCTTCCCTCACCCAGGTCTCAGTCATGCACGCCAGGTCCGCCTGATGTTCCATCACAAAATCCCGTAAGGTTGTGACTTTGTTGTTAATGGACCTGGTGTTGCACAACACCAATGACGGAGGAGGGTCCATCCTGGCCTCACTGCCAGCCACCCTTGGGATGGGCCGTAGGCTGGAAGGGCACCGAGCTCTCTTGTTTCTCAGTGGCCTTCCATTAACACTCTGCCTAGGCCCACCGCTAAACTTCCCCCTCCCCAAGAGCACCGGAATCTGCTGTTCGCACATGCTGTTGTATTATTCAATGGCCGTCTCCGAGGGTTCGGACCACCAAATAGTACGGGCCATTAACAAGTGATCTATGCTTGGGAATTCAGGGACAAAATGAATGTTTACTCCAGTGAGAATACATAATTTATAGTGTGGCAATAAGGAGGGGCTGTGGCTTCATGGTAGTGCATCTGCTTTTCCTGCAGCTATCCCTCAGTTCCATCCTTGATATCTAGAGTTATTTATTTATTCCATTTACATCCCACCTTTCTCACAGGGGCTCAAGGCAGGTTACAAAATAAAAACAACACTTCAATCAGATGGTATAAAACACCCAATAAGTAATACAATATAAGTCAAATTACAGAAATTAGAAAACAAATGGAAACAGAAAACGGTCTAAAGTATGGCTCTCCCAAGA
>NW_015159820.1:54083-76175 GCF_001447785.1 Gekko japonicus
CAATAAAAGGAAATTATACACTCAATAAACATTGCAAGCAACTACAACCCCTTTCCCTCACAAAGGACCCTCCTGGGCTGCTCCATTATGCTGCAATTCTGCTCTCTTTATATTTTTTATTTATTCATGCCAGATGTCCTCCCCTGTCATTGTCCTCAACGAAAGGCCTGGCGGAACATCTCTGCCTTACATGCCCTGTGGAGAGGTAATAACTCCTACAGGGCACATATGTCTTCCGGCAGAGAGTTCCACCAGATAGGGACCAGGGCTGAAAAAGCCCTGGCCCTGGTTGAGAACAGCCGGATTTCTCTCAGGCTGGGGACCACCAAAAAGTTCTTTTTTCCTGAGTGCAGTGCTCTTCCACCGGCATACTGGAAGAGATAGTCTCGAAAGTATGTGGGTCCCTGACCATTAAGGGCCTTAAAGGTCAGAACCAAAACCTTGACCTTGGTCCAGTCCTACACTGGAAGCCAGTGCAGCTCACACACATGCTTGCGGGGAGGGCAGGGTAGAAATGTCAAAAATAAATGAATTTTTAAAATGTGTGCTGTCGGGGGGGGGGGGTCCCAGTAAGGACCTGCATGGCAGCATTCTGGATCAGTTCGAACTTCTGGGTGAGGCGAGAGGTTAGGCCCACATAGAACAAATTACAGTAGTCTGTCCTGGAGGTGATCATTGCATGCATCATTGTGGCTAGTTCAGGGCAAGACAGGTAGGGAGCCAGTTGCCTAACCTGGCACAGTTGGAGAAAGGCCAGTCTGGCAACCTTTGCAACCTGGGCCTCCATAGACAAGGAGGAGTCCAGAGTCACACCCAGGCTCTTGACAGTCTGTGCCGGTGACAAGGCACACCCTCAGGAGTTGTGAGTTGACAACTCAACTGAGGCTCCCTCCCTCTGGGCAGTAATTGGCAAGGTCCATAGGATTGAGATTTGGTTTTTCAAGAGTGGAACAACCACCACCTCCTTCAGCTCTTCTAGAAAAATTCCTGAACTCAGGGACAGATTGATAATGTCTTCCAGGGGGCCTCGTAGCCTCTCAGCACTGGCTTTCACCAGTCTCAAGGGGCATGGATCCAAGGGGCAGGTGGTTGGCCTAACAGCACCTAGAATTCTGTTGACCGGCTTGGGAGAGCCAGCTGAAGATATCAAACACTGAATCCAGAGGCGGTCAAGGGGCCTCCAGTTCACATACTTTATCAACATTGGCTGGAAGGTCACAGCAGAGCAACATGACTTTATCGACAAAGAAGCTCGCAAATGCCTCACAGCTTAGAGTTGAATTCCTATTATTTTGGGTCCTCTCCTGAACATTTCTGTTCTGCACATTCTGCAGAATGATGGCAGACTTCTTGTATCCTCAGGTGCAGCATTTCACAAGGTGGGAGTCAACACAGAGAATGCACATGTACAGAAGTTGCTGATCTTACACATTTGCAGGGTAGCATTCTTAAAGGCTTTAATCTGATGAGTGAAGCTGTCATGCAGGAGCACAGTATCAGAGGTGGTCCTGCAGGATCCAAGGCCTTTAAGGGATTTGTGTGTGATAATCAATATCTTGAACCAGGTAATGAAGTGACTGCAGAATGGATGTGATATGCATGCTGTGTCTAGCTTTGGGTAAGCTGTGATGTTTTGTGGCAACTGGAGTTTCTGAACTGGCTTCAGGGGCAGGTTAGTCAGCAGTACATTACAATAGTCTAGCATCAAAGTTAACATGGAGTGGGTCCATGTGGCCAAACTGGTCGGGTCAAGGTAGAAAGAGGCTAACTGAAGATAGAAGAAATAATATTTTAAAAATGGCATTAACTTATATCTGCAGTGTTAAAACTGAGCCCTGTGGAACCCCACAGTAAAGGGCCTACACTGATAACTGATCACTAACAAAATCCCCCTGAGGGTCGGATGAGACATTATGGGTTTTGGTGAGTTATGTCCAGGTTTCCCCAACCTAAATCATGTTCCCTGCAGAGCATGGGAATGGGAATATCATTTTAAAGATCAGAAGGACCCTCTTGTGCTTGAAACTGTGTCATGGAGGGAGGAGGTGCTCTCCCCGGGCAATATTTTGAGAATGGCTGGGCAAGAAGTTATTTACGTGATTTTGGAGGAGCATTTGCTGGGAAAACGCCACATGCTGCTTAAAGTTATGTAAATAATTCCCTGCTGGGGGTCATATCAGGTCCTCAAAATGTCAGGGGGGAGAGGCAAGAGCCCCTCCTCCCCCACACTACAGTTCCCTCTAATCCTTCAAATGACACTCACTGCTGCTTCTTTGTGACAGTGGGAAATATGATTTGGGTTGGGGAAACTCAGACCCAAATCACCAAAAACACATAAGATCTAGTTTGGCTCTGAATCTGGTACACAAGGAATGATTTAAACCAATCCAAAGCACTTCCCTTAATTATAATTATTAAAAGATCAGGTAGTAGGCAATGTGAAAGACCCTGGAGAGCCATTGACAGTCTGAGTAGACAATACTGAGTAGGCATTACAAGCTGTGGCTGGATGGTTGCAACAGAGCCAACTGAAGTTAAATCCACCTAAGACAGAGGTTCTTCACCTGAGTCGTGGGGGACTGAGTCAGGGAATCAGGCTCCCAACCTTTGATGGGGCTCCAGTCATGGCAACATTGAGGGTGAAGAGTCTGGGGGTGTTCCTGGGTGCTTCTCTTTCTATGGAGACCCAGGTCACCACCACTGCCAGATCTGCCTTTTTCTCTCAGAGACCGTTGGCCCCATATCTCACCCCCCCCAGACTGGACTACGGAAATTATCTCTATGTGGGGCTGCCCTTAGCTCTGCTCCAGAAGTTGCAACTAGTGCAGAATGTGACAGCATGGGTATTGATGGTGACGACTGTGCAGGCTTGTATCCATCCAGTGCTGCGTGAACTGCACTGGCTGCCTATTGAATTCCAAATTAATTTCAAGGTTCTAGTGCTTACCTTTGCCAGGGGCCAGCATACCTTCAAGACTACCTCTCCCTGTATGAACTGTGTAGGGCACTGAGGTCTACAAACCAACATATTTTGGTAGTCCCTGGACCCAGGGACATCCGACTAGCCTTGACCAGGGCCAGGGCCGTCTTGGTCCTGGCCCCCACCTGGTGGAATGAGCTCCCATACAAGATCAGGGCCATGCAGGATCTATTACAGTTCCACAGGACCTGCAAGATGGAGCTCTTCCACCGAGCTTTTGGGTGGTTGGACGTCCCCCCCCCCTCCCTTGGCCAATATTTCACTAGTGGCCTGGATCCAAATAGACATCAGGGCACCCACTGTTGTATTGTAACTAATCTGATGGACATCGGAATTGCTATTTGATTCAATCTGTTACACAGTATGTTATATAAATATAAAGTGATACTTCTTGGAGCAAAAATTCATAACTCTTTCTGTATGTTGATCTGGCACTGATCCTGCAGAAAAGAAATTTGAGGGCTATGGTGGATAGCTCGACAAAAATGTCAACTCAATGTGCAGCAGCAGTGAAAATGGCAAACTCCATGTCAGGGAATATTAGAAAAGGGTTGGAAAAGAAAATGTTCAGTATTGCAATACCCTGGTATAGATCTTTGGTAAAGCCGCACATGGAATACTGTGCATAGTTCCAGCTATTATATTTCAAAAAGGATATTGTAGCACTGAAGGTGGTACAGAGAAGGACATCTCAAATGATCAAGAGACCATCTGTACAACATAAAGCTGTGGGATTCAGGGACTTTAGAGAAAAGACAACTAAGGAGGCATGTGACTGGGGGTGTGCAGGGAAAAATATTCAGGTTTTTTGGATTCAGGTATAATAAAAGCTGAATTTTTTCGGTATGCCCAAATATCCTCGAATACCAATACCGGTATTGTATTTGTACCCGGAAATATTCGGTATTCCCAAAAATATTCAGCTCCATTATATCCTATGGGGCCATTGTAGTCAATGGCAAAAATCTTCTAATTAGTATTCATTGAGCTGGGGGGAAGAGGGTTTGAGGTAGAGGAACCAAATGTGTACTGTAGCTGCTGAAACCTCTCCCCAAAAGAACTCCCAAGTTTGGAAAAGATTGGACCAGGGGGTCCAATTCTAGGGGCATCCAAACAGGGTGCCCCCAATCATCCATTGTTTCCTATGGAAGGGGGGGAAAGGCAGGTGGCTGTATCTCCCAGAGAATCTCTACACTATAAATTAAGTGAGGTGTGGTGTGTGGGGGCATGTTTGCAAGGCCAGCAGCTGAACCAATGCAATGTGCCCACCAGAACTAGTGCCACTGTGGCAGTCAGTGCCCAAACCCAACAGGACTCAGGTCAAATCTGAAAATCTCTGCAGTAGAAACTGAGGTGGCATGTTTGCAAGGCCAATAGCAGAACCAGTGTAATGTGCGCCCCAGAACCAGTGCCACTGTGGGAGTCAGTGCTCAAACCCAACAGGACTCAGGTCAATCTGAGGATCACTGCAGTATAAAAGGGCAGGAAAGAGACAAAAATGGCAGAAAAAGGTAAGTGGAGCCCTTTAAAGTTTAAAGCTTCCCAGAGCCTGTATTCAGCAATACTGGGGGGGGGGGGGGGAAGGGGGGGGGGGACAATGAAAAAAAAATCCAAATATTTTCAGGAGGGGTTGGCATTTCGTATTTGGCAGACAAATCAGATCAGGGACTCTGATTTGGCATGCCAAATACCTGAAAAATGCCGAAAATGCATTTTTCAGGGGTTTTTGGTTCGGCTTTTCCAAATGCACACCCCTACATGTGACAGAACTTCATAAAAGTGAGTAGAGAGAGACAGTGGAAAGACCCTTTGCTCCCTCTCCCATTATGCTAGAACTCGTGGGCACTTAATGAAGTTGATGGGTGGCCAAAGAGACAAAAGTGAGACAGAGAAAATTCTTCAGTCAAAGACCAATTAACTTATGGAATTCAATGCCACAAGATGTAATTATGGCCACTAGTTTAGTTGAGACTTTTAAAGGAACTTTGAGAAATTCATGAATGATAAGTGCTGGTTAGAGATTCAAAATTTATGGACTTATTTAGGCTGTAGACAAAATTGTGTTTTTTTACTCCCCCTAGACTTTTTAAAAAATGAAAATTTGGAGCAAAGTGAAATATACGCAGTGTTTATTTTCTTATCAGCCTAAACCTGTTTAATTTCATAGAATGCATTACTTATAACATAGCATATGAAATTGCAAAGTTCGGCATATTTATGAAATTTCAAAGTTTCAACAAGAAACATTAATAATACATGTGAGGGACCCAACAGGACTCATGGGGAGATCTGATTTCCCCATTCTCTCTCTTTTGGTGTCCTGGTTAAATGTGTGGACTCTAATTTGGAAGAACCAGATTTGATTCCCCACTCCTCCACTTGCAGCTGCTAGATGACCTTGAGCAAGCCATAATTCTGTCAGACCTGTTCTTGAACAAGCAGGTCTTGAAAGAGCTCTCTCAGCCTCACCTACCTCACAAGGTGTCTGTTGGGAGAGAGGAAGGGAAAGGAGTTTGTAAGCTGCTCTGAGACTCCAAGTGAAGGGCAGGATATAAATCCAATCTCTTCTTCTTCTCTTGTTTTTCTACTTTCCCTGTAGCATCTGCCCACACTAGGGTTGCCAGCCTGAGGCTAACAACCAGTGGGAGACTTACCCAGAGATGTACCCTTGCTGTGATGTCATTATGTCACTGGCAACACAGTGATGACACTTCTAGTGCAACCCAGAAGATATGTCATTGCATAGAGGTAATACTCTATCATAAATCATACTAGTTTTGAGCAAATGCTAGAGCATTGTCTGGCTCAATTACATAATTTCCAGGTCATTGGAGGTAACATTGTGGTGTCGACCTAATGCTGGTTATCCCCCTCATTTTCCCCAGCATTTTCCCCCTGCCACACAACTATACAGTGGCAGGCAGAGCCAGTTGGAGGTCTACCCCCAAAGTGGAAGACCTGGCCTCCCTTGCCCACATCTGCCTTTTCTTTCTTTTCTATCTTCAGCAGAGGACAGACTGACAGTTTGAAGCGCGAGAGAGTCGTGGCAAAAAAAGACCCGGAACAACTTGTTCCTGGTATTCCCAGTCACACTGCACCGACTGATGCAGGAGCATACCGGGGAGGAGGTGCAAGGGAGCATTCGCACTGTTGGCCCGCCCCTGGTGGAGGCACGGCTGTAAGGAGTGGCTTTCTTTTTGGTAATCCGGAGATATGCGCTTATGCATAGGTGCACAAGCAATTGAGGCTTTCGGCATTCACACTTTGTTGGTGTGGGATGAACGCGGGATGACCGCGCTCTCCAGGGTTTGCTACCACTTTCATCAGGTACTTTTTAAACTTGGGAGGCAAGTGCTACAAGACGGGCTGAGTACGGCTGGGGAATGCCTGACAGATGTGCCTGTGTGAACTGGCCCTTTAATCCGTTTGTGAAATGTTTCTGGCATGTGCCTATCTCGGGGCAAACTGCCAGTCTGAATTCAGCCTTCTACTGTCCTTGCTGTCATGCCCTCCCCATTTTTTCTATCACACTTACACACATACTTTTCATAATTTTCTGCACACTCAAAGCTTGAGAAAAATCACCCACCCCCTTTTAAAAATTCAAACCCTGGACCATTGTTCAGGATTAGATATACTGATGCACAATACCTCAAAGAGAGGTGGAAATCCCTATGCACTATGCTACCTTAGCACACATATCTCTGTCTGCATTGTAGGAAAAAATAAAGTTGAAAATATAAGACAAACATTTTTTTTTACCGTTTGCATTGTAGAAAAATTGAAATTGAAAATATAAATCAAACATCTGTTTCTTAATTTAGCATGGTGCAAAACAGGACTTTTTATTATTTTTATTTATTTAAAACTTTCAATCCACTTTCAATCCACTTTCCAACTGGACTTTTACTGTGTGAACTGGCAAAATCCAGTTGGAAAGTGCATTGAAAGTGGATTATTTAGTGTGTGTGACCGCAGCCCAAGTGAGGAGAAACCATAATAGAAATCAAACCAATTTGATAAAATCTGGTAACCCCCATAGTTGGAACTGGTAGCTATCAGCCAGCTATTTGGAACAGAAGGCACAAGTGATGATGACCTGTGTTGCGCGGATCATCCTTTCATGAATCGTTATAATGAAAGTTGCAGGCAAAGAATGAGACTTCACAAGAGTTCTATATTTTTTTTAACTCAGTGCTTTGAAGAGGCAGAGAAAGATCTCACCTACTTGAGATTTTGAACAGATTTTTTAAAAAGGTTTCTTTTCTGGGCTGCGCCTTCTTTAAAACACTAAGCTCTATTTGAAGAGCAAAAAGTAACAAATGGATTTTAAAAAGAAATAGACAATGATGTACAGAACAGTGGTTCAGTACAACTTCAACTTGGTAGGCTTAGTCTACTCAACATTAATACTTACATCTGCTTTAATTGTGAGAACTTGCAAAGTTCAGAACTGAATGTAATTAACGACCAGCCCTCAGCTTCCATTTGGAATATAAATATGACAATCTTGGTCTTTTTGGAAAAGCACCATCTCCATAATTGTGCTAAGCAACTATAAGTCATTGCACTGTGTTATGCATTTGGGACAATTCCCTAAGGACTCTGGCTTGTCAATCATATATTAACAGGCTTTCCTAATGCTGACATATGTCTGTCACATTACTTTAAGTATTTCAAGTCAGAGAAAAAGAATGTTGAACATGTAGCAATTTTTTCCAATAAGACTTTGAAATTTCAAAATCTCAACATAAGAGGCTCCCAGCATGAAGAAATAAATTGTGTTCACCCCTTTCTTTCTTAAATCAGCTATTGAAATACCCCCCCCCTTAACAACTACTTTTGGTATAGCTGAAAAAAGTGGCATAAACCAAAAGTGAAGTTAAATGTAGAAAGAAGGAAGGAAAGGAATATCTTTTTATCTTGAAGTAAATCTCCTAAGTAAAATGGCTGAGTAATTTCACACCAAAAAAAGAAATCTGTCCTGTGAGAAGATATGGACTATAAGATATTACAGCCAAATGTGAGAAGATTGCAACCGAGTGGGAAGGAAAGCAACTAACAAGTAAGCAAAAAGAGGGCTGCGTGAGGACAGCAGAACACAACTAGACATTGAATGCAAACTGGCAGTGCCTAATAACACCCTTCCATGTGGTAATTTGCTTGATTCCAATCAGCCATTCATTTTCTTTCAGTGGTTCCTCTTGTGATGCCTTTCACAAGATCTTTCAACTACCACTAGCTAATTTCATTAGGACTAGAATCAAAGACTTCTAGATATTGAAATCTTTGCAGCTAGAAATACCAAATGACAGGATCAGCTTGGGCACATCAATGTTTACTTGGAAAAGAAATCTTAGAATTTTAGATTGGCAGTGGGCTCAAATGATCACATTGTTCTATTTCCCTCTGTCCTCATTTTTCCAGAATTTACACATACCCTTTCATGTCATAACTTGACAGCACTGTTTTACATTGCTGACAAAATACTTATTGCAAAGACAGAATCTTGCCCATACGGATTTCTTTTCCTTCCGGATGCCTGACTCATCTCACAAGGTATCTTCTGTTCTGGGGAGGGAGTGGGTTGATGTCTAATTAATATTTGCGGTTCAACTATTGTTTTTCATCTCTTTCCCATCGCTTTTAGATTTATCCTAATTGAATTTCCCACAGATGATGCTCCAATTATCTCTGCATTACTCTCTAATCCTCCTATTAAGGATATTGACATCTACAGAGTGATTTTCCAGAACCACATTACTCCCAGGTAGTTTTGATGTATTTGACATCATTCTAAAAGAATCAGCAGGTGATGTGAAAGATCATTCTCTGCCTGAGACCTTGGAGAACAGCTGGCAGTCTGAGTAGACAGTACTGACCTTGATTGACCCATGGATCTGATTTAGTATAAGGCAGCTTTATGTGTTGACATGTTCATTCCTTCTGACTGTGTATAGGAAGCATAAAGAAGGCAAGTACATTCACAGATAAAATTGCACTGCACTGTGTAAGGAAATAACTTGATGGGCTATGTATGGTGGAAAGCATGCATGCACTGGGTTTCAATCTTTACTGTTTCTAGGAGTAATAAAATATTAAAGTACCGGAAAAGTCTACAGCCCTATAGGCCATGAATGCCTTGACTTCTACCTGTGTACAGCAATCTCCAATATGCTTCTGCATGCTATGTCATGCGAGTTTTGCTCAAACTAGCAGATTTATTGTGGCATAAATTTTCATCAGCTAGCCCACTGAGATAAACATAGAGTTGTTGGAGTTATTTTTTTTGTCTAATAGTGCTCGCCTGCTTTTAACAGCTACATGACATTCAGAAACATACAAGAGCTGTTTTTGCTAAGTAAGGAGATAAATGGAAAGGGAATGCTTCACCTGTTGAATTTCAACCTTACAATGTAATCCTATGTAGAGTTACTACAATATGTCCATCAAAATCTATCATCATAGACAGTGTTTTTTGTTGTTTTGTTTTTAGAAGGTGCCAGTACATGTATGTAAGGTTGCATCAATTCCCACCAGTTTCTCTTTCAGGACTTGGGAGAACCTTCCAAAAGGTGCTGGTACTCAGTACTGGTGAATACCACCAAAGAACAAAAACAAACAAAAAAGAGTCCTGATTGTAGACTGGAACAACTCTGCATAGGATTCCACTGAAACTGACAACATATTATTCACCCCCTTTGTATCATGTCTGCCTTGCCTTTAATGAGTTAATAATTTAAATCACAAGAGCATGAGACATTCTGAGAATTGGTGCTGCACACTACTCTTTCTCTCAGCTCAAAGGAAAAAAAATTTTAAACACATGTCCTAAATCAAGAGATGTGCATTACAGATTATAACTGTCAGTACTATAAAAAATAAGCATCACCTAAATTCACAGTAAATTTGTTGCTCAATAGTAAGCACTGTTTGAAGTGTGATTAAAATTTCACTGTTTGACATTCTAGTTCAAGGATGATCCAATTAATCACAGAAATCAACTGACTGATGTGCTTAAACATATTTATACAAAACTGAAATACAAAATAGTTAAATATTCCCCTGTTCCAAATGTCTGAATGACATGTCATATTCATTTAAAAAAACCAACCTCCTAAATGTGTTACAAGTAAATATACAGGCATGAGAACACTTCTAAGCACAGGAAGCAACTGTCTCCTCCAATAAAGACATATCTTTATAATTCAGATGTACAATAATCCATTGGCTACTGTCATTTCTTCCAACGTTGACCTGACATTTTAATATGTCAGACCATGCTGAGTGAAAACACATCAAGACTTTAGCTTGCATAAACAGAGATGTAGCATGGTTCTGCTACAAACCACATAGACTTGAGGGATTTCTACCACCCTTTCAAACTTACAATCAAGCATTTTTAGAAAACATAACTCGTACAATAATGATAATGCTGATCTCTACATGTCACAGACAGGGGTTCATGTTAGCAGGGGCTCAGCCACTGGCCATTGACCCTTTCAGAGAGAGAATTTTTTTAGAACATGACCAGCATTGTCCCCCCACCCCCATTATGAAGGGAAACACGTGGGGGACAGATGAACCCATGGGGCAATGCCCTGTTGCAATGGCCATTAAAGGAGGAGGGAACCTGGCTAAATTACCAGTCATCTCTCACTCCTTGGCATGGCTTCAGCTCCCCCATCCTCTCTCCCCTTTCTGTGACCATGCAGGATTAGCCAGTCGCCATCAGGGGCCGAGCAGAAATTTTTGGGCTGTCACCCAAATTGGCCTTAGTGGTGGTATTTTTTTTTTTTGCCTGGTTCACAGGGTCTGTTGAGAGAGGAATAACTAGGCCTGCTTTTCTGTTTAGCCCTAACTAGGCTGGAAGGGAAAGCATGGGTTATGAGAAGTTTAAATCAGTAAGCACCCTGGGACATTTGTGATAGGGGAGGCTACCAAACTGGTACCTCTTGGCTATACAGTCTGGGTGGCACAGTGAGGACCTCTTTGGCATGGGGGGGGCATACAACTAGCCTTAAGGCTGGACAGTCATAGGTGGGAACTACACCCTTCCATCTCCTCTATGCACTCAGGTGCAGGCCGTGAAGAAACAGGTTCGGGAGAAATTCCAGACCTGGCTCTGAGCCAGGGTGGTATTACCCAGCAGAGCAGGCTTGCCTTGCAAGCCTGTGGCAACCCATGCTTTGCAAATTGATTAAGCCGTCGATCCGCTATGTTTAATAAAGTTCCTAGTTTAACACAAAACTGTGTCGTGTTTTCATTCAGGGGTGGGGGGCAATAAATTGTGCCCTAAATAACATAATCAATGAGAGCAGGAATTCCACTCTCACCCGTATTGATTCATGCTGTTGGAGGTTGTTGCCTTTACTATTTACTTTTTTTAGCACAAGATATGGCTCATTTTCTTAAATCATTGGGTGCTACTGGCTCTGCAAGCAACCTGGTGATGGGCCCCAACACCTGCTGTCCCTAAGTCTGGCTGAGTTCAGACTGGCAGTTTGGCCCAGCAGCCAAACGTTTCAGGAGCATTTCAGTAGCAGATTAAAAGGGCAGGTTCACACAGGCACATCTTTCAGGCGTCCCCCAGCCGTACTCAAGCCGTCTTGTGCCGCTTCCCTCTTGAGTTAAAAAAGTACCAGGTGAAAGTGGTAGCAAACCATGTGTAGAGCGGGTTGATTCCGGTTCCCTGAGTGTGAACGCAAGTGCTGCTAAGGCGGGAACAACCCGCAGTTGTTGATAATAGGCGCTGGCTGTTTCCGCGGCAGGTGCCCATGCACATAGGCGCATGCAGCGGAGCACAGAAACAGCTGCTAACAGCCCGCCAGGGGTGGGCCAACAGTGAAAACGCTCCCTTGCGCTTCCTCCAAGGTATCCTCCTGCTTCATTTGCTGTAGTGTGAATGGGAATACCACAACCAAGCTGTTCCGGGTCTGTTCCGGGTCTTCTTTGCCACAACTCCCTAGCGCTTCAAATTGCCAGTCTGAACTCGGCCTCTGAGTTTGTTAGGGTGTCTACCCCACCAATTACTGCCCTGCTAAAAATCAGCCTTCTTTCATTGCCAAAGGAACAGATGGGGTTTCCAGCCCTGTTTCTGTCACTGGCCAAGTACTCCTGCCCTTTAAGGTGCAGCACTGTTAACTCCTGTGAAATAACTGCATCGGTATTGACTCTATAGCCATCTAGTTATTTAATAATATTTTCACTGAAAATGATGACAGCCCTTGAAAGGACTCTTGAAAACTAAGGACTCAGAATTATTATTATTATTATTATTATTATTATTATTATTGACTGAGGTATGTTTGATCAGATAGCGACTGAACTGATTTTGCAGCAGCATTATTGCTGTGTTGTTTTCATGGTTTTCAAGTGCATGTCGATTTGTATTGATTTTTTTGTTTGTTTTAAAACACTCTGAAAATCCTACTTTTTATAGAGTAATAGCTCAACAAACAAAACAGCATATTTCATGTTTCAGCACAAGTGTGTCATTGGTCTTGACAGGAAAATATCATATATACAAAAAAAAAAAAACCACCCAACAACAACCTGGAAGCTTTATGAACAAAAAATTAAATTCTTTGTTTTGTGAACCCACTGTCTACATTATGAGACCATAATACAGAATAGCTTAAATATTATTGCAGACTACAAGAGAAACTGGTTCTGAGCTGCTGAAGAAAGACAAATAAAATTCATTACCACAAAAGAAGCACCCAATAGGGAACCACTACTCATGCCATAAAAGAAGGAGGAAAAGCACAGAGATGCAATGTAAGAAATAATAATAGATCAAAGCTACGGACAATAGAATAAATGATGCATTTTTAACCTCACAAAAGAGAAAAATGAAGGTCGGAGTATACATTTAGCCTCAGGGGTCGTTTCATAGAAAAAGAGCTAGGGGAACTCATTAGCATAACTCATTAGCATATGCCACAGCCCCTGACATCACCGGAAGTGTGTCATAAGGCCACATCCCCTGACATCACCGGAAGTGTGTCATAAGGCCACACACCCCACCTCCAATGGTCCCGGCCACCGGCGGCAGCCATGCAGCTCCACTGCCGAGCCCCATGAGGGGCCCAGCGGTGGACCTGCAAGGCCGGCAGGAGTGCAAGGAAGCCCCGCGAAGGCCCTCCCTGGCCCCAGGCAGGCAGGGGTGGGGAGAGGCAGGGAGGAAGCAACTTACCCTCCCTCTTCTCCTGCCTCCTCTTGGCTGAATGAGGTCCAGAAGCGGGGCGGCCGGAAGCAGGGGGCGGGGCTTCGTCATGTGCCCCACCCCCCGTACCTCACCCGGGGGAACTGCGATCCCTCGCGATCCCCCCTGAAATGACCTCTGTTTAGCCTCTGGTAGAACTTTGACTAGTATTTGGACATATTTGATAGTCAGTGATTTTATTCATAGCTTGAGATGATCCATTTGAAGACCCTTTTCTGAACACGTGACAAGTATGAGACATTCTTCTCTGTCCCTACCACAGTCTATCAAACCTTTGAGATTCTGTGTTGTATCTATGGCATTAAATAAGGCATTAAATGTATGGGTTAAATGAAGTTTTCTGTTTGGCTGATCTACACCATTCAAGTGTCAAGAATGTGTTACCTAAAATTAAGTATGGGCTACTGCTAATTGGTAGCCTTCAATGGTATCAACATGGTAGCTAAATCCACTTTTGTTCTAAAGTTGGCAAGCTCTGCCACTGGTTTTGTTTATCCCATTCTGCATATTTAAACTGTACCAAGAAGAGACATTCACAGCATTAAAGCCACGGATCACTTTGCTCAGACCCATTCTTTCAACAAAGAGAGCCTGCTTTGTGGGGGGGGGGGCGGGGGATCTCTCCTTATATATAATTGAGTAAGAACATTCTATATGAACATTCTAAAATGCCTGCCTTTAGTGTTAGGCCGGAAGAACTGCCACTCAGAAGACGCTGGCTGGGTTGACTGGCTGCTTTGTGCAGTCCCGCCCAACGTTTCAAGGTCTTTTGCATATGGAAGCTGATTGGACTTCACTGCATTCCACACCTCAAACTCACCCCCCTCCCCGCAAGGCAGTTGGAATGTCAGTTGCATATGGAACCTTCAAGGTCTTTTGCATATGGAAGCTGATTGGACTCCATTCCACACCTCATACTCCCCAGGGTTATAAAGACAGACAGGCAGATAAACGTTGGCTGATGGTTGCCAACTCCAGGTTCAAACTCCAGGACATAGGGTTGCCAACTCCAGGTTGGAAACTTCCAGGATAGTTTAGGAATGAAGCCTGCTGAGGGTGGGGTCTGAGGAGGAGGAGGAGGAAGAGAAAGAGGAGGACCTCAGACAGATACAATGCCATACTCCCCACCCTCCAAACAAGCTGTTGCCAGTCTCCAGGTGACAGCTGGAGAGCTCTTAAAGCTCTGGTGCTAATTCAAAGTGCTGCAATTTGTCGACAGAGTAGTGTTTTGGCAAATCTTTAGGAATTGTTTGGTGCATTTACGATGAGGCACCCACCCAGAGCCTCTGGCATTTTCTCACTCTGCTGGCATCAAAACCAATTTAAGGCAAAATAAGAGGCTACTGAGAGGGGAGGAGATAAAGTTGCCAGCTTTAGGTATGGAAAATCCTGGAGATTTGAGGAGTGGAGGCCGGAGAGGGGGACATCAGACAGGTTACAGTGCCATAGACTCCACCCTCCAACCCAGCTATTTGCTCCTGGGGAACTATTGTTGCCAATCTTGGCCCAGCACCCATCAAACCATTCTCTTCAACCCCCTGCTGTGCAGCTGACTTTCCCCTAGGGTTGCCAATCTCCAGGTGGGACCTGGAGATCTCCCACTGCTACAATTGATCTCCAGATGACAGAGATCAGTTTCCCCTGGAGAAAATGGCTGCTTTGGAGGGTAGACCCTATGACATTATACCTGCTGAGTCCTTCCGCCCCCCCAATGCTGCCCTCTACAGAATCCACCCCCCAAAACTCCAGGTATCTCCCTCTTTATAGCTGGCAACCCTACTTTCCCCTCAGTGCCTGTTGGTAGGCAACTAAGTTTGGTCCAGTCACCTACTTTGCCCTTTGGGAGAAAACATATTGGGGCCAATCCTGATAGGGTTGCCAACTCCCGATGGGAAATTTCTGGAGATTTGAGGGATGGAGCCTGAAGAGGGTGAGGTTTGAGGAGGGGTGGGACCTCAGACAGGTACAATGCCATAGACTCCACCCTCCAAACCACTCAGTCCCTCATGGGGAACCATTGTTGCCAATCTCCAGGTGAGGGCTGGAGACCACTCAAAATTACAATTGCTCTGCAGCCATTTCGTCCTGGGTAACAATTGTTGCCAATTTCCAGGTGAGGGCTACAGATCACTCAAAATTACAACTGCTCTTCAGGGAGCAGAGATCAGTTCCTCTGGAGAAAACAGTGGACTCTGCCATTATACCCTGCTGAGGTCACCACAGCAAAATGACACTGTTTGCCCAAAGCCAGAGCACTTCCCCAGAGCCTCTTTCTAGATCCCGTTGTATTTATTTCCACAACGGGCTTTACTGCTAGTAATAAATAGATAGATAAGGCTGAAAGTCCAGCTAATGTTCCAGACAGGCTTTTGCCACCACCTGCTGACCTCCCCCCTGATCTGGGATATCACGGGATTAGCTGGTTGCCCATTTCAGGGGCAAGCAGAATTTTGGGGGATTCCCCTAGTAGGCCGTGGGGGGGGGGGGGTTCTGACTTCTTCATAATATCACTAGAAGGGAATGTTGAAGATAGGCCTGGTCTATTAGGCTTTTAGGCTGTAATTAGTTTGGCAGAAATAGGATGGGTTGCTCATGATAGGTAGGGATGTTTGGCAAGCACCCGATGACACTGGGTGTGACAGAGGGCATGTTCAGAACAGCCCCTCATAGGTCTTATGGAGTTCTGGACTTGGAAAGGAGTGCCTTCAGTGCTAAGCAATATCTTTCAAACATGGTTGAGGTTTTATGGTGAATGGGGAAGGAGGATGAGGCTTGGCACCTTTCAGCCCATGCACAGGCGCAGATAAGCAAGCCAAGCTCCTGGCCAGGTTTGTAGCCAGGATGGAACTGCCCAGCAAAGGCAGTCATTGGTAGGCTACCTAATGCAGTCTGCCCTCTAACTATGTTAATGTCACATTTGCCTGTGGCCTCAGACTGGGAGCTGGCCCTTTAAGCATTGTTGTTGTTCAGTCGCACAGTCAAGTTCGAATCTTCCGGTCTTCCGCCGTCCTCTGAAGTTTGCTCAACTTCATGTTCGTTGCATCTATGCATAGCCTTGGGGGGGCGGAGCATCAGCGGAAGATGGCGGACGCGTTCTAACTTCGCTCCGGTCAGAGTCCCTCTACCCCCTTAAAAATGAAACAATTTCCACCAAACAAACGTCGCTCGAAGTATGGGAAAACATACTGACAAGAAGCCAAACCAAGGAGAAACGAAAATCGCCAAGCTTAACGCCTTTTTTAACGCCAAAAACGTGACCGACGGTGCCAAGAACACTAGCAGGAAAGAAGACAAGATGGCGACCGGAGAGGTACGTGCTATGGAAAACGCACAACAACTTACCAAAGCAGACTTATTGGATTCCCTGGGTCTCCTCAAAAAAGAAATACTAGAGCATATGAGCGATATCCTTAAACCCATTGCTGAGCAACTTGAAGCTCTGCAAACCACAGCCCAAAATGCAACTAAAACTGCTGATACAGCGTTAGAGACAGCAATCTCGAATCAGGAGGACATACAAAAAATGCAGAGTAACGAGGTTTGGGCGAGAGAACGTATTTTGCTCCTGGAACATCATTCTAGAGAACGTTTCCTAAAATTCAGAGGATTCCCTGAATCAGTGGAAGGGACGGAAGCCCTCACGAATTTCTTAGCGACATGGCTTGCCCAAATAGATCTTTTTGATGATGATACCACTCCGCTCCTTCTACGAGCTTACAGAATCGGGCCGAAAAATCCCGAGAAAAGGAAGGGGCCACGAGACATTTTAGCGGAGTTTATGGACCTCTCCATTAAGAATAAAATTTTACAGGAAGCAAAAAAGAATGGCTTTTTAAAATTCCATGAAACCAAAATACTTGCATTCCCTGATGTGTCGCCGGAAGCGCTTCAGATTCGTAGATCTCTTAAAGACACTACAAAAAAACTCCAAGAAGCACAAGTTAAATATCGATGGGCCACCATGGGCCAACTCCAAGTGCGATACAAAGGGAAAACTCTACAGGCTGACGATCCAGATACCGGCATTGCTTTGTTGAAAGAGATCGGTCTACAAACAACTCAGGACATGGACATAGATCCAGAACTACTAAAGAAGAGGAAACGGGAAGAGCAAGGGACACCTCGCAAATGGTCCAGAGTGCCTGTTAGAAGACGTGTGGTCCTATGAACACTTCACAAGTCACAATGGAAGCAGATTTATCATGACTTTTAGGCAACTATATAGAACTTACTTTGGTGGATCTTAATAAGTGCATCTACTTGAAAGCTTGGGGGGGGGGTTGGGTTTCCGGGGTTGTTGGAGGAACCTCCATATGTTGTTTTTATATTTTCTCAGTTTACTCTTCTTCGTAGCGGTTCCACAGGACGGGCACAAGGGGCTCGGTGTGAGAATAGATCACACCCGTGAGAACTGCGGTCACGAAGGTAATTTTCTTTACAGTAATGTTAAAATTAGTGCAAAAAGAGGGGGAAGGGGGGAGGGAAGGGAAAGGGCAAAGCAACTGGCTTTCAATTTTTTCTTAACGTAACTACTACCAACAATGTAAAGCTCAACTGCAATCTATACTATAGAATAGGAAGAAAAAAAGCTTATTGGAAGGAAAAACTAGGGGGATATAGATTTGTGAATAACTTTTTCAGTATACTCTTTTACTATAGCAATTTATTGCTTTTGTTTAGGCTTATAATGGTATACACTAAGCATATTCTAAACCTTAATTTTGTATTTTACAATGGCTGACTTGAAAATCACTACTCTCAATTGTAGAGGTATTAATAATGTTATTAAAGCTAAACGTATTCTTAACAAATTTAAAAAACATAAAACTAGCATAATTTTCCTACAGGAAACATACATTAAAAAAGGACGCAGCATTTTTCCATCTAACTGGTATGCAACTCAAATATTGTCCCATGGTACCTCTAAAGCTAGAGGAGTTGCTATATTGATTGCAAAGGATACTAAATTCCAAGTAACTGATACTCAAACGGATCTGTTAGGTCGCTATGTTTTTGTGAATGGGATATACAACGAGAAAACCATAACCCTTGCAGCTGTCTATGCCCCCAACACAAAACAAAATGACTTTCTCTCAGACATATTTGTTAAACTCCGGACCTTCCAAACGGGTTCTTTGATTATAGGGGGAGACTTTAACCAATTAATGAATGACACCTTGGACAAATCTTCTTTGACAAAGACTAATAAATCTCGAAAACAACAAAATCCAAACAAAATTACGAACAAATTTAGTAAATTAATAACTAACCAGCATTTACATGATGTTTGGAGAGAATTTCATAACCAGGAAAGAGATTACACTTTTTTTTCAAAACAATTTAATTCCCACTCTAGACTTGATTATATATTTATATCTAACAACTTGAGAAACTTTGTTCATTCCTCTGATATAGGTATACAAACTTGGTCAGATCATGCCCCAGTAAATTGCGTGATTAGATTTAATAAACCAACTCAAAAGCAGTTTTTTTGGAAATTCAATAAGACTTTATTATTTGACGCTAAAATAAGGAACCAATTAAAACAAGCGCTTGTAGACTTTTTCTTCAGAGATAATCAAAATAACACTTCAGCACAAGTAAAGTGGGAAGCATCCAAAGCCGTTCTGAGAGGTAAATGCATCTCGCTGATGGCATTCTGTAACAAAGAAAAAAACAAAAAACGACAAGAATTAATAACAAACTTTAAAACATATCTGGAAAAGAACTGGGATGTGAAACAAAACTTAATATGTTTAGATCAATATTAAGTCAAATGATGTTATCTTGAGATTGTAATGATAAGAAAATGATATAATTGATGATGTAAAGTAACGTGGAGTAGGGGGGGAAGCATTGCGGGAAGCCACCGGAGGGAGGGGAGGAAATGGGAATGGGGTAGACAATGGAAAGGATGAAATGATTTAATTATAAATGTTGAATTCCTAAGAAAATAAAAAAATTGTTTACCAAAAAAAATAAAATAACATCTATTCAAAAGCTTGAAACTTTACACAAAAAAACATGTAGTAACAAAATTTATAATAGGCTACTTAACACATGTAAACAGCTTGAAATGCTAGACACACATGAAATACGAAAAATTGACTTTTCTAGCCGAAAAACCAACTTCAGCAATAGCTCTAACCATATGCGATATTTAGCATGGAAAATAAAGAAAAGACAAACAGAAAGACACATAACAAGCATTAAAAAACTGATGGAACAGTTACATACTCAGACAAAGAAATTATTAATACCATGGAAGACTTTTATAAAGGACTATACACAACAACAAATCCTTCCGCAAGTAGTATTCAAAACTATATTATAAATAATCCACATATCCCTAAGCTAACTCAAGACCATAGAGATCAATTGGAAGTTGAAATTACATCACAAGAAATTGAAATAGCTATAAAACAATTAAAATCTAATAAAGCACCAGGCCCAGATGGGTTCATAGCTGAATACTTTAAAACATTTTCAGATACCCTCACTAAACCACTACAAGAGACTTGTAACGCCATATTGAATACAGGTAAAATGCCAGAAACTTGGAGCCAAGCTAATGTCATCCTTATTCCGAAAAAAGGGAAAGACCACACAGACCCTAAAAATTACCGTCCAATTTCTTTATTAAACACCGATTATAAGGTTTTTCCTTCAATCCTAGCTCAACGTTTGAAATCTATCATAAACAATTACATTCATCAAGATCAATCGGGATTTATACCCTCGAGGGATATTGCTGATAATATCCGAAAGACTTTAAATTTAATCCACTCAGCAAAGTCAAATAAGACAATACAATCCCTACTACTATCTATTGACATGGAGAAAGCCTTCGATTCGATTGAAATAGGTTATTTGGAGCACCTCCTGAAATACATGCACTTCAGACCAATTTTTCGTACATTTATTAAAGCTATATACACGTCACCTAAAGCAACATTATTACTCAATGGCATGTCATCGCAGAAATTTCGACTATTTCGTGGTACTAGACAAGGTTGTCCACTTTCTCCCCTTCTTTTTATTATAGCTCTTGAACCCCTAGTGTGTGCAATCTGTAATAATAACAGCATCTCTGGTATTACGGCACACGAAATAACTTTTAAGACGAGTCTATTTGCGGACGACATTATAATATACGTATCACACCCGATAGAGTCGATTCGAGAGATAGAACGGGAATTAACCAAATTTGGAGACATAGCGGGACTAAAGATAAACCACAATAAAACCACTATATACCCTATAAATATCCTGAATCAAACCAAACTAGAAATCCAAAAATCCTATAAATTCCAATGGACAACTACAACACTTGAATATCTGGGAATTAATATCCCACTTAATCTGAATGATCTTTTGAAAGTTAATTATCACAATTTACATACTAAAATTAAAAAGCTCATTTCTAATTGGAATAATATTTTTTTTTCCTGGTGTGATAGAATTAACATAATGAGGTCATATATTCTATCTAAATATTTATACTTGTTTCGCACATTGCCCCTATTTGTAAATAAACAACAATTTAAAAAATGGCAAAAAGATATAAATCAACTCTTATGGCAAGCTAAACCTCCTCGTATCAAACATAACATTTTGAGAAGATCAAAACTCAAAGGGGGACTTGCTGTTCCTGACTTATTGTATTATTATGCAGCTACTAACCTAGCAACTCTATTGCGCATATATCATGAAGACAATGCTCCGCAATGGAAGTATATTGAATCCCCACATATAAACGACATCCAAGAACTACTTTGGAAACGCAATAGTAAAGAAGCTTTAAGTGTGATTTCTAACCCTTTTTTGAGAACCACAATCAAATTATGGTATTACTTCAGAAATAAACTTTCCTCTGCAAACTCTAAACTTAGTACATTTACAGGACAATCCTGGTTCCCACCGGCCAAGGACACCAATACTTACCTCTCTTGGAGAGAATCTAAAATTACGAGAATAATCGACGTTCTTCATAACGGCAATATAGCCTTAAAAGCGGACCTGGAACTAAAACATAATATAAAAATCAATTGGTTTGAATATTTGCAACTCCAAAACCTGGTTACTTCACCTAGCTACAAGGCATCTATAAGCAAACCCACTACTAAGTATGAGTCATTACTAATAAAGCTACAAAAGAAAAAAGGCCTAATTGCCATTATATATAAACAACTATTAGAATCTGAGCCCACATCCCTGATGCCATACCAAAAGGCATGGCATAAAGATATTAAACATCAACTATCCGAAGACCAGTGGAAAAACATTTGGAAAACTCAAAAAAACATATCTAACTCCCTACTACAATTGCAATCTTCGGTTGGACCCAACTCCTCCTAGTCCGGCGCTTCGTTCCCAAGAGGGGCTTGACGGATGAGGCTGGGCACCCACAAACAGGGCACGGGTGGAACAGCCATCCCTGACCGGCTGTTCTCCAACCCCTGATAACGCAACACTAAGCTCCTTCTGCTCATGGAGAATGGTTTTTGCTGTCCTGCTATAATAGTCTTTTCGACACACCTATTCTCCATAAAAGGCCCGGTCCTATTGAGAAGGCTACCTTGGGCTAGAGGCCCTCCCTGTTTCGCGGTGGGAAAGAACGACCAGCCCCCGCCAAGGCTCCCTCTAAGCTGTGGAGTCCTGTGAGCAAAAAATTCTACTCTGTGAGCTACAGGCGTTAAAGTAGTGAGTGGGCAATTTGGCTCCTGCAACAATTTTGGATAAAATTTCTATTGATAGGTTCGATTGGGAATCTATATCTGAAGCTAAATACCAATTAATGTTATATGGCTAATAACTATGTTGGTAATGTTTGGATCTTTTATCTTAATAGGATTATTGAACTTCGATTTTTATTCAGAAGCAC
>NW_015159820.1:76188-85291 GCF_001447785.1 Gekko japonicus
TCCCTTCACAGTTCTACGTTGTTGACAAGTTTGTTTAATATTGATGTTACAATGTTAATGTATTGTATTATCTTTTTCTATGTTTTCGAATAAACGTTGGTTTAAAAAAAAATCTATGCATAGCCTTCCTTTAAGTGCAGTCTTCCTCCTTGGCCATTGATGCTGTGCTCCTTTTTGCATAGCCGTGCCTCCCTGGCATTGCTTGTGTGCCAAGTGTCCCCTCTCCCCTAGTCTTTGCCATCTGCTCTAACCCTTCTTCCAGTTGTCCTTCCTTCACTGCCACTTTCTCTTGGCCAGATCAGCATCCTTGCAACCAGCAGCCTCTCTTCCTGGCCTTGCCTCACTCCCTTTGCTGCAGTCCAAATCTTGCTTGCTATTGGCTATGGGCCACTGAGCTGCTCTCTTCTGCCTCCTGATGGCCTCCTGTGACACCTGGCCTCTCCAGCCTCAGAGCTGGCCTCTCCAATGCAGCTGCCTCCCCCATGGCCATTCTTTCACCATCTTTTGATGGTGTGGTTTGCAGGGCAAGCCCTGCCTCCCCAATGGCATCTTGATATCCCTGTCAGCCCAGCTGTGTTCTCTTCCACTTGGGCTGCCTGGAGTGCCCTCATCCTGCTCAGACCCTGTGGGACCACCCACACAGCCACAGCATATTTAATATTTAATAGTTAAATCCATGTTGTAATCTCATACTTTCTTTGTGGGGTGTCCAGACAAGTGTTAAACCTTATCTGCTGCCACTCCCACACACATGCCACTCAAGCAAGTAAGGACTTAGTTAATGGTGCTCAACACCAAAGGCACCTCCTCCCCAATCAGCCCACTCACTCAGTAATGAGCAGAGAAGACCTCGGTTCAAAACCCCATGAGGCAACTTGGACCCCTCTATAGATCCCCCCAGAAGGGCAATGCATTATTTTTATCTTTCTTAATACCATCTCCCCCAGGCTTTGGAATATAGAAAGGTATGTAATCATCTAATCTGGGATGCAAAAAAGGAATCTTAGTGCACTGAAGCACTTCCTCTAATTCAAAAGAGAGGAAGGAAAGCAATCGACCCGCCTCCCCGTCCTTCCAAAATAATAGCAGTGTGTCTCAGTTAATTTATTTTTGCATTGCATAAATACACAACAGAATCTGCAAGAGAGTTAACACTGACGTGTAAGGACACCCATCTCTCTGGCTGATGTTTTTATTCCTTTTGCCATGTTTTTTCCAAAATTCAATCTTGCCAAATGGAGATCATATTACTTAGTTTGCAATTCTATTTGGTCTGTAAACCCTATCAAAGGAGACATTGGCATCCCCAATATCCCTGTTCTAGAGGCTATCTCATATAACAGTTGAAGAAGAGAAGAGTTTGGATTTATACCCTGCCCTTCACTACCCAAAGGAGTCTTAGAGCGGTTTACAAACTCCTTTCCCTTCCCCTCCCCACAACAGACGGTAGGGCTGCCAAGTGGGGGCGGGTGGCGGGTAAACCCCCACTTTGGAGGCCCGATTTTTGACGCCACGGAATCGGGCCCTGGGAGGAACCCCACCCCTGCGTGCACGTCACCAGGAAGTGACGTGGGCACGTCGGGCACGCTGGAGGCGGGGCCACGGCCATACAAGGGAAAACTCTATGGTTTTCCCTTGTATGGTCGTGGTCCCGCCCCCAGTGTGCCTGGCGTCCTCTCGTCACTTCCGGGTGACGTGCGCACGTGCACCAGACGCCGGCCGGGAGCCCCCCACTCCCGGTGAAGATACACTTGGCAACCCTAACAGACACCCTGTGAGGTAGGTGGGGTTGAGAGAGCTCTGACAGGAACTGCTCTTTTTCAAGAACAGCTGTGCCAGAACTATGGCTTGCCCAAGGTCATCCAGCAGGTGCAAGTGGAGGAGTGGGGAATCAAACCCGGTTCTCCCAGACTAGAGTCCGCGCACTTAACCACTACACTAAACTGGCTCCCCACCATCTATAAATGAGGGTTAAAACTTTGACTCCAATCAAACTCAATCTTCACACTTTAGAATATTGAAATAGCCCTGGGGATCCTGGTACTTTGTGGGAATATAGAGTGGGAATGTGTGCAGCCAAACGCAGGTGCCCTAACGACTGCAGTCTGGTTCCCATTTGACTCCCTCCACTTTTGCTTTCTATTTTCTTTCAATAACATTTCCTGGACTCCACTCACCAGACAGGCTCATATGTCTACTTCCTACTTCCCCTCTTTTCTATACACTAGTACACCTTGTTTAGGTTAGAATTTATCTGAGTTAGGATTTATTAATTCATTGTTTTAAAGTGCATGTGTGTGTGTGCTCTTTTCACCTTGCATTCTGTTAGCTAATTCTCTCTACTACTTGTTCCTTAATAAATGTTCAACTTTATGACAGTTCATTTCTGAGAATCAGCACACTTTATGAGGCACTGCCCAAATCCAAGACCCTGGTATACACCTGGCAAAAGGTCCAATAACAATTGCCCCTGGATACAATTGTGTGCAAGCAGTAGACTTGTTAAGAGAGACACTCCTATAACTGAGGTATATGCATATGTAAGTCCTTAGGGTAACAACTCCATCCAGTGACCTGGGAATGGACCATCATCCACAGATACCTCAGAGTGCTCAACAAATGGAAAAATCCAGTTGTAAAGTGCATTTAAAGTGGATTGCAAGTGGATTATTTAGTGTGTGTGACTGCAGCCATTGTCTAGTAACTCACACTATTCCTACTAACCCAAGTTAAAGTTTACTTAATAAAATCCAGGTGTAATTACAAGCCTTCCCCATCACCTCCCTGAAAAAAGCACAGTTCCAAGACAATTTGAAGGAAGCCCCCAAATCTCTTGCTCATCCTCATAAGGTGCCCTGCTAATCCTACATTACGGAAATGTAGGAGGGGCCACTCATGCCACGTGCGTGCTTTGGGGAGGTGGGCCTAGCATAATATCCCTCTGAACTCCACGCTCAAGTGCTTGAGTTACACAAGAATTAACAGCTCTAGCTCCAAGTTCATTAGGAGCCCCTAGCTCTATTGAAATATGGGTTGGACACAATGGCATTCATCTACTGTATAGAGGGGAAAACCTTTCTCCAGGCATCCTTAAAATAGATTTCATAGAGTCTGTGTTTCATGGTGTTTACATTAAACCTCGTGAAATTCCACTGTGAATAGCATTGCTATCTTCTCAAATGTGAGGTGGTTGGAACGAAAACCAAGTAATCATATACTGAAAAATCTTGTCTGCAGAAGCCACCAATGTGGTACATGCAAGGTGAATAATGACTGCTAGACTAAACAGTTTGACAGGCCAATAGGCAGCACAGACTAGTCAGGCTGACTTCTAAATCCTATTTCCCACTGGAATTGATCTGGTCACTTCTGGTTCATGCTGATGGAACTATGAATGAAATTTTAAAGCATGGGGTGTAATTACAGCCATAATAGCAACAGACTTTGTTCCTTTCATCAGTCATTTTAGATAACCCCAGTTTGAGTGAGCACCAATTAAAAGCAATTAGAACCAGAACAACGTGCCTTTGGTGTTGAAACTTCTGGCAGAATTGATGTTGTACTTGCAAGATACAAAGGCTAGCACCTTTCCGTAAGTCTGATACATTTACTGTATGGATTGGCCATTTGCCTTTCCTGAAGTGAACAATCAAAACTGGGGATGAAAAAAATACAATTTACTGGTTCAGTTCAGAAAAATGCAGGTTGAATGTTGCAATTACGTCACTTCTGAACCTCAATCTTAAGAAAAACCTCACGACCATTGTGACACATTGTCACACTTATACACCCTGCATATATTTACATGAATGTACCAAGTGCATACTTGTGATACTAAAACCTTTCACACCAACTGATCTACATTTACATTATAGTTCAGTTCTTTAATAACAAATGATCCTTACTGTAATAAACACACATGTATAAAAACCATGCCATCTGTACTGCAAACCTCCCCGCTGGCTGTAAGCATCCCACCTCCTCTCCTACACCTGACAGGCAGCTGCCTTTCCAGTGTAGTAGGAAGAGGGGGAAAGAATATTATAAACCACTGTGGAGGTGGGGCTGGCAGGATCACTAAGGCATTACTGCTGAGGCGGGTTCCCTCGTGGCTTTAAGCACTCTGCAACCGCTGCAACACCTGACAGACAACTGTCTGTTAGGTGTAGGAGGTGGGGGAAGTGTGTTGGAAGCCATCAGAGAGGCTGGGCCAGCAGCATCACTAAGGTGATCCTGCTGGGTGGGTGTCCCTGAAGGATTAAAGTACCCTGGTCCCGCTCCTACACCTGACAGACACCCACCTGTCTGGTGTTGGGGGAATTATGTTTAAAGGCATCAGGGAGGCTGGGCCAGCAGCAGGGCTAAGGCGATCTTGTTGAGCCAACGTCCCTGGTGGCTGTAAGCATCCCACCTCCTCTCCTACACACTACAGGCAGCTGCCTGTCCAATGTAGGAGGGGGAGGGGGAGGAGTATTAGAAGCCACTGTGGAGGCGGGGCTGGCAGGATCACTAAGGCATTACTGCTGGGGCAGGCTCCCTCATGGCTTTAAGCACCCTGCAACTGCTGCTGCACCTGACAAACAACTGCTTGTCAGGTGTAGGAGGGGGGAGCATGTTTGAAGCCACTGGGAGGCTGGGCTAGCAGCTTTGCTTCACCTCACAGGCGGTTGGCCACTCCTGATTTCCTCAACTGTCATTAGCTCTCTATAGTCCCCTGTAACTGTTTTTTTTTAACCTCAGAACACTGAGCTCTGCAGCTGACCAATCAAAGAGTGGGGGGGGGGGTGCAAGGAGGCAGCAGCCTGGCAGCCACATAGGAATCAATGGGGGGAGCACATTTTACCCCTTTTGACCCCCTTAGGAGTCATATTTCCAAAAATTACTTCTTAGTGAGCATCTACGCCATGATAGGAGTGCTCTCCCTGAATTTCGTGTTTCTAGGTCCAGCGGTTTGGCTTGGGCATTGATTTTACAGTGAAGGTACTTCCTTTTATATAGATAGATTTAAGGTACAAATTGGGAGCTGAGGTGTGTGTGTCTGTTAAGTGCCATCAAGTCACTAATAACTTATGGCAACCCTATGGGGCCAGGGTAAATGGGGCCAAAACTGGAAAGGTATGGTCTGTATAACCCACTCCAGTCTACAACCTGGATGCAGCATTTTGCATCAATTCTGAACACTTTTCAAGGACAGCCTAGAGTGCATTGCGATAATCTAATCTTGATGTAAACACAGCATGCACCACAACAGCTAGATCTTTTTCTGCCCACAGCTATCTTACCAGGCAAAGGTGGTAAAAGGCACTCCTGGCCACAGCGATCATTTGCTTATCCAGCAGGAGGCCTGAGTTTGAGAGCACCACCAGTCTACAGACTCATTCCTTCAAGGGGACTACAACCCCATCCAGAGTGGATGACATCTTAAATCCCAGGTCAGAACTGCTGCTCACCAGTAGTACTTCTGTTTTGTTGGTATTAAGCTTTAGGAACTTAAGCCCTGGGGATGATGAAAGAAAGTAAGAACCAAAGGGGCCATGACTAGCAGCCTGTAGCCTTGATGGACCACCCCAGTGGATCCCAGACCAGGGTGTTTATTGTACTCTTGTGTGTTTACACTGAATTCTGTTTTTTTGCTTTTGTTTAAACTGCTTTTTTTTATAAGTTGCTTTGTGTCCCACTGGGAGAAAAGGGTGACGGCAAATACCCTACATAAATAAATGTTCCTGTCTGCCTATTAACCTTCAGGGTTCTCAAGGCAGCCAGTGGTTGTCATAAATATAAACTGTAAAATGTTATAGCAACAGGTGGGAGGTGCATCATATAGATAGGATTTTAAAAATGAGGTCTGTACAAGCAGTGTTTCCCGTGATTTATTATCCCATCTGTTTAACATAAAAGGAATGACACAGAAAACATATTTGGGACTCCAGTTTTTAAAGGGTGCAAAATCCAGTCAATTTTAAGCAAATGGGACTTCAAAGTGATTAACTATGACTGGAATGTGTCTGATAAATTAATGAATTACATGGAAGTCTGTGTTTTTTTATAGTACGAGAATGAGTACAGTCACCCATGGTATCAAATTTTAAATCTCTTAAATTACTCATGGGTGAATGTCAGAGTGAGGTCCTAAAAATGTGTGAATATCATTTCTTTCTTTAGCATTTTTGACACACTGTAATGAGTATGATGAATTTCAGTTCAGGGAGTCAGTTTTGGGAAACACTGAACAGGTCTGACACATTTATGATTGCTGACAGTTCTACCAATATGAACTGTCACACTCAGGCCTGACTAGAATTGCCTTAGCTTTGTGCCTAGGTTAATGCATTCTAGGTTATTAAAGTGTGAATGGCACAGACTAGGAAGTTGGCCACATAATGAGACAACTTCTTATCAAGAAATGGTAGAAAAGAACGTTTTTATGCCCAGATACTAAGCAGCTTTTCTTTGAATTTTCCATTGATTCCTGTGCATTTTTAACATCTGCAATAGGTTTAGGAGATCTGGTTGGTTCAGCACCAGTGAACAATCTAGGTATAGAATTCTATTAGTTTCCCCCCTCTTTCTGGCCAATCCAAAAATTTCAGCCTCCATTATGGATTATAATATCTAACTCCGTCCTCCTTAGCAAACTTATAAAACTGAATGTCCATGTCTGAAATGAGAATATTAATCAAATAATGAAAATATAGACTATAACAGATGTCATCACTGTTTATTTTTTTAGAGCCCTTGTCCCAGTTTTCTCCTGATTGTGATTCAAGACGGCCTACCAAAAAAAGAAGGCTAAAATCACAAATCACAAAATATTATAACAAGCATTAAAACCCTCAAGTGCCTTCAGAAGTCCTCTTTGAAGGTAAGAGCTTGTCTGACAAAATTGGGTAGACTGGTCCACAGTGATGAGGCAGCCATGGAAACAGGCCAAGAATGGGATCCAGGGGACCAAACCACTGCTGCTTTGAATGAAAGCACTGGACAGGGATGAACCAGATCAATTTGATACATGGCAACATTTCAGATTTTCCAGAGTCCAGAACATTGAGGAAAGTTTCTTAGATCAAATTAAACATCCCAACAAGCATTGTGAGGATAGGGAATCATAATATATTTTTTATAATTCTGAAGAGACTCATCTTTATGGCCACGGCCATCAGTACTTCAGAACTGTTTGATCACAAGGTACATTTCTATCGTTCACTGTGTACATAAAGCAATCTTTGTCCTTCACCTCCCTTTATTATTCGACCACGCTTTTGAGATGCCACATGCCCACCAGCAGCTCTTTCTATTGTACAAGTTCAAAGTAAGAATACAGAAATCTAGAATCTAGTTCTTGTGAAACAGTGCAATGAACTGAAGCCAGGGCATCATAGCACTTTTACAGAATAGCATACATGTTGCACTGCTAGCTCTTTCTTAATTATTTATAATATGTTTGCTTTTGTAGGTCACCTTCCTTTTTTAATTAGTAGGGTTCTTTTTAATGTGTGACAACATGTAATCATGCACCTGTCTTTTGGAACATGAAACTTGCATTCACATGCTGAATACAGTTGGAGATTCTTTGATGTGACTTATCAATTAGCTTGAGTGTTTCCAGTTAGCTTTGATCTCAATTCATTTATAACAACTCTTTTCCCAGAGGCCCACAATATTATGCCTTGGACCTTTCTGATCCTTGTATTGCTGCTTCCTTAAAAACTACTTAAACCACATGACTGGATATTGAAACAGATGGTACCCATGCTACTCAATATAATTCGCCTGTAAGCAGCTACCACCTTGGCTCAGTCCATGAAGATAGGAGTTTATTGTCAGCTCCCTCTGGGATGAGGCATTGCAGAGGTCTACTTGTCATGTTTCCAAGGCTTTGGAGTGGGGTAATCCCTCTGCTCTATTTATGGGGGCAGATAAGGTAAAGAGCCCCAAGTTCTTTCATTTGAGGTCTCCATTCATATTTCCATGGCTGCACAGAACCCTTTCTCTCTTTGGTACCAGAGATGGTTCACACTACAGTCCTTTCCTAGTGGCTCCTACAATTGCTTCCAGGGTCCAATATGAGTGTGCAGAGGCATTCAGATTATAGATGTTTGGCTTTTGCAGCTGTGAAGACTGCTGCTGCTCTCCCTGATACTGGCTGCTCTACTGGCAGTTCTGGTCTTTTTATTCTGCTCCATTCACTCACCACTAGGGGTGTGCATGTGGTATAAGCCGAGCCTTATTGGTATTATTTGGGTACTAGCAGTAAAGCCCGTTGTGTAAGCAATACAACGGGATCTAGAAAGAGGCTCTGGGGCAGTGCTCTGGCTTTGGGCAAACAGTGTCAATTTGCTGTGGTGACCTTAGCAGGGTATAATGACAGAGTCCACTGTTTTCTCCAGAGGAACTGATCTCTGCTACCTGAAGAGCAGTTGTAATTGTGAGTAATCTGTAGCCCTCACCTGGAGATTGGCAACAATTGTTACCCAGGACAAAATGGCTGGTTTGGAGGGTGGAGTCTATGGCATTCTACCTGTCTGAGGTCCCACCCCTCTGCAAACCCCACCCTCTCCAGGCTCCACCCCTCAAATCCCCAGGAATTTGTCAGCATGTAGTTGGCAACCCCATCTCCTTCCCAGCTAGCCACCAACCTACCATTATCTGCCCCTTTGACTTCAGCTGACTTCTGCCCTCCCTTCTGCAGAACAGTTGTAATACTGAGTGCTCTCCAGCCCTCACCTGGAGATTGGCAACAATGGTTCCCTATGTGGGACTGACTGGTTTGGAGGGTGGAGTCTATGGCAGTGTACCTGTCTGAGGTCCCACCCCTCCTCAAACCTCACCCTCTTCAGGCTCCATCCCTCAAACCTCCAGGAATTTCCCATCTGGAGTTGGCAACCCTATCAGGATTGGCCCCAATGTGGTTTCTCCCAAAGGCCAAAGTAGGTGACAGGACCAAGCTTAGTTGCCTACCAACAGGCACTGAGGGGAATGTAGGGTTGCCAGCTCTAAGGAGGGAAATACCTGGAGGTTTGGGGGGTGGATTCTGTAGAGGGCCGGGCAACGGAGGCACCGGCCTACCGTCCCCCGCCTTGCCCCCCCAATCTTGGCCCGGGCG
>NW_015159820.1:86678-132875 GCF_001447785.1 Gekko japonicus
GGGGGGGGAGTTTCAGGTGTGGAATGGAGTGTAGTCCAATCAGCTTCCATATGTAAATGACCTTGGAACGCTGGCTGGGACTGCACAAAGCAGCCAATGAACCCAGCCAGTGTCTTCCGAGTGGCAGTTTTTTCGGCCTAACACTAAAGGAGTGCATTTTAGAACTTTGGCACCCAAAACTCTTTTATTATAAGGGAGAGATTAGTTCTGCCAAGCCAGAGTCTCTGATGTGTATTCAGCTACTGAATAGAGAATCCTGAATAAAAGCCGAAATTATTTGGCTTTTTCCCGGCAATACTGAATAGTGGCTGTGGGGAGGTTTAAACTTTAAAGGGATACACTTACCTTCAGTTTCTGGCTCTTTCCTGTCATTTGCTCTGGTTTCCAGGGCAAAAGGAGGAAGGGGGAACAGGAATCTCTGCAGGCCAATGGCAAAAGCCCCTAGGGGGGAGCTTAGAGCCAATCACTGCAATGCATTTGCAAATGGCAGTGCATTGCAGGTTTGGAACTTTGCAAGGCTTCAAATATAAAGTCCAACTACCTTGCTTTCCCCACCCGTTTCCCAGGGGAGGGGGAAGGAACAGTGGCAATTTGGCTAATAGGACTTCAGGTTAGGGGGAAACACTGCTCTTTAGCCAATCACAGAAGTTTGTTCTTTTTTGAAATTCTTCTGTGCATGGGCAGAGAGCATAAAAGCAAGGATCTGGCTGAGCAAGAATCCATTGCTGAGAGAGATTTGGTTGGAGATTGTGTGGCTTTTGTTTCAGCTGCAGCTCTAAGACTGATTCTCCTACTGCCTGGGGAACTGTGGACTTCAGATCAGATCCTGCCTGCCTGGGAAAGACTGAAGACAGTGACTGGTTTGACGAACAGTTTTTTAAAAAGTTTTCCTATTTTACAGTTATTTTGTCCTTTGGGCTTGGTGGGTGGTGATGGGGGGGGGGGGGTTGAGGCCAAAGGCCTCCAGCCCTTTTCCCTTTGGTTTTAAACTGTTATATTAGGTTAACTTTTAGTTGGTTTTCTTGACTTCTGGCTTGTTTTTGAGGAGTATTGTGATTTTTAGTTTGGGCCTGTGGTTGGGAGGAGGGCAATAAGGCCTCAGTTAGGACTTTTTCCCCTTTGGTTTTAAACTTTTATATTGGGTTAATTTTTTCTTGGTTTTCTGAGCTTCTGGTTTGTTTTTTAATTTTTCTTTAATTTTTGGTTTGGGCCTGTGGTTGTGGGGGCGGGGCAAAACGGCCTCACTCAGGCCTTTTTGTTTTTGGGGGAGGGGTGTGTGTTCTGTGTGTGTGCTTCTGATTTCAACTTAGGTGCTGCTAAATAGGCTTCTACTAATAAGGGTTTTATGAATTGTTTAACTTTTAATACTTTTAAATAAATTTCAGCATAGGGCTTTAGTTCCTCCCTAACTAGGCTCAGCATTAGGAGGAGGAGCTGCCTGAGCTGAACGGCCCTGCTCTGCGTGGTGCAAGAAGGGTCTGTGTACCAGGTCTAGGCAAAAACATCCTCTAGGGATCTGACTCTCTTGTGTTTCCCTTTCAGCTTCCTTTTAACTCACCTTGGGGAGGAGAGTGTTCCGGCTCTGGAGCTCACCCCAGGGACCAAAAGGCTTCTGGAGGAGCTGAAGGAGAGGCTGGATGTCCCACCCACTGATCTGGTTCCTCCAGAGTCCAGCAGGCCTTCTGAGGAGGAACAGGAGGGGAGGCTGGAGGAGGTGCAAGGGCAAGAAATGGAGGTATACCCCAAGGTGCTGCAATCTCAACCCCCTCAGGCATCTATTCCTGTCCTCCCAAGACATGGTGTGTCTGCCCCAAGATCCTCACAGGAGGTGGCTCTAGGGGTGCCTGCAGCTGCTGGTCAGCATGGGTGCCCCTACACCTCCAACATCTAGAAGCATTTCCAGCTGATAGAGGATACCCACTTTGCACAGTGCCAGATGTGTAGGGCCTGGATCAGTCAGGGGAGAGACCTCAATCATCTCATGACTATCAGTATGTGGAAGCATCTGAAGAAGTACCACCAGTTGGTGCTTCTTTGGGAGAGAGAGAGGCTGCTGCTGGGGTGCCCAAGTGGATACCACCAGCTAATCAGAAGGTAAGTCATCATGCAACTACCTCCAATGCTGCCCTGAACATTCCATGGTAGGGGTAGGGAGTGGATGCCAAACATCTCTGACAGAGATGCTTGGTGAGGTTGGAACTAGGGTACCGGGGGGGGGGGAGAGCAGCTAGCAGGAGGGTCAGTCACCTCATTGCTGAAATGCCTTCTTTAGACAGATCGAAGACACTGGTTTACACAGGCTGCTCCAAGATGCCTGTCCCTGGTACACATACCCTGCTCAGCATGGTGCAAGCTGGGGCCATGTACCAGGGATAGGCAGAAGGCATCCTCCAGGATTTTGACTCTCTTGTGTTTCCCTTTCAGCTTCCTTTTAACTATTCACCTCATTTTTTTAAAGTTCCCTCTTTGGAAATCAAAAGTTACAGTTTAGGACTTCAGGGGTAACTTTCCATTGACCTGAATGCTGAACTGAATAGCATTGTGGTCACTGTTTCCAATTGGTGCAACAACTTCTACATCTCTCAGCAGATCTTTAGACCTGCTCAGAACCAAGTCCAAAGAGGCAGAAGCAGACTGGGAGTTAGGGTGACAGCTCCAGGGGACAAGTAATAGGCCAAAGACATCCTGAGTGAAATAAAACCACAGGCCTGGAGCCTGTAAATGGTATTAAATAAGGAATGTCCCCTGGAGAGGCAACACAGCCATTTTCCACATTAATTAATCAAAGCCAAGACAACCTGTACTCCTCCCTCCAGAGGGGTGCACACAGGTTTTGCAGTTGCTCAGACTGATCATTACACCTTCCTATCTGATAACTACTTGGCAATATCTGCTTCCCTTACAGCATATGTGAGAGTAGAGACACCTGCTATCCTTTCAACAAAACTCCTTATATGTGCATTCTCATGATATTGTCAACATTCTTTCCCCTCAAAGCTGAAGCAGGCATTAAGACTTCTCAACTGGCTCCTCATTTTGTGAGACCTACCAACACTTTGGTAATAAATCTTTATGAATTCTCAACTAGTTATTTAATTTTCCTAGTGACTAATTAATTGCTATAATAAAAAGTGAAAATGAATGTCTGAATAACATTTATAACAGGATGAATCATGCAAGATTGTCCTGAGTTGGTACTAATTTATTATAGTTACCCCTAAACAGCACAAGTCAGTCCATATTTTTTGTATGTGTGACAGACTTTTGTTCTATAAAAAGATTATGACTTTTCTTTCCCCATTTAAAATGTGGATCTAGCAACCCTGTAATCATCCTGTAATTAATTCTGCTAGCAGTGGAATTCTGCTAGCTGTAATTCTGCCAGCTGTGGAAAGCTAGCTGTATAATTCTGCTGGAGTGGAAAGCTAGCATTACAATTTTAAGGTTGGCTCCCCTAATTCAGGTATCCTTCCAGCAGTTAAATATGTCCTGATTATGTCACCAGTCTACAAGCACAGCACACAGAAACTGTACTGAACTACACCCAATTGCCCAGCATGTTTAATACTGTCAGGCCAGTATGGAGGTAGATAACACCACAATATGTCCACTGGTTGTCTTTCATAAAATCCATGCACATTTCCCTGCAGGCTGCTTAAAACATGTTTTAGTCACAATGATAGTTATCTGTACATCTTCAAGATAACCCAGCTATCATCAGAAGCACTAACTATGGTCTCCATTTATGTTACTATCAAATAATTTTAAACCTTTTAAGAAGCCTTCTTTTCTTTTGCTTGAAGCATATTATGATTCAGGGTTTGGGTTTCTTACTTTGCTTGTTCCCCCCCACACACGATCATGAACTCTGATAACACAACCACATGAAGAAACATTAGTGTTAAACAAGCAATAGAGAGACACTGAGATTCTTATGATCATAATGGCTGGGGAAATGAATATTGTTATCAAAGAAATGTCTATCGGCTGCCTCCAGTTCCTACTAACATTTATCCATGCAGTCATGCATCGATGTAAATGAACTGATGGGAATATTGCATGTGCAATATTCAGAGAATCATGAATAATATTTATTTATTTATTTCATTTAAATTTTGCCTTTCTTATTGAGACTCAAGGCAGATAATAGAATTTGAAGATGCAATAATAGCCTAGATCAGGATGTTGAACTCATTTGCTATGAGGACTGGATCTGACATAAATGAGACCTTTTTGGGCCAGACCATGTGTGTCATAAAATGTAATGCTAGGTAGTGGATATATAAACTTTATAAAGGACATAGACAAAGATTTTTTAAAACTTAAAATAAAATGTGCTTAAAACATTAGCACTCTTGCAATATTTTGTTTATTTAACAGTCTGTGATAACTGACACCTCTTGTTCTGAATTATTGCATCAAAATCTGGAGACAATTTCTGTGCTACAACTCCTATTAGGCAGTGCAAGCGTAGAGAGACAGCAATGTATAGTGGTCAGTACCAGCTTACTATCTGGGAAGTCTAAATTCAAAATCCCCAGTCTACAAAGGACATCTGTTGGGTAAACTTGGTCTGGACACACACTCTCAGCCTAATCCACCTCACTGGCTTGTTGTTATTCCTCATCTAAATAGCTCACATTGCTTTCCTACTGAGCAAGATTGGATCATGAGAGCATGAATACAGTGAAAAGGGGAAAAGAACCCTACAGTGAAAAGGGGGAGGGAACCCAGTTGCACCCAGGAGAGCCACAGCATAACAAGCCTAACAAAATACACACACCGCCCCCACTTGGCAGCCCTACTTACTTTACTAATATTAGTACTAATATTTCTAAGAATATTGAATAGGATTAAATATATTCAAAAACAAGGCCCAGTTTGAAAGTGACAGTATCGATGTAGGGCACTATAGGAAATGTTTCCTCATTAACTGCAGTGTTTCTACACAATGGCTATTAAACGGAAAGCCACTTACTCTTGGTGCCAGCACAGCACAGTTCCTGGCAGCAGCTGTGCTGGCACTGAGACACTATGTGCAAATAGATTGCTCTAAAGTGCAAGTGCCTTTCAAATATTACAGCCACTGAATGGAGTCAATGTTTTTCAAAGGTATTTTCTGCAGTATCCTGTACTGCTGGTGTCAGGCCTTATGCTAGACTTTCTTGCCATTAACATTAAGGAAAAATAAATTTTTGTTGTACTGGATATATTCTGAAAATACATTATAGACAAAGGGTGACCTTCACCCTGGACTGTTTTGTTGCTTCATTTTTGGGTTTTGTATGATATATTAGTGTTTGATATAATTATTTTATAACTTCATTTTTAATATACTGCTTTGAAATGTTGGTGAAAAGAGGGGGAAACACTGAGCAATTAATAAATGTGAACTTCTAGATGTGCACTGGAAAAGTAAGTGTGTTTTATACATGTGAATTCTCCTTCTGGACTGGGATGATGAGTCAGCTGTTAAGGTGAATAGTGGCACCAATGACTAGGTGTAATACCCATATTTGCAGATGGTTCTTTTCGGATTTCAACAGGCAAGGAAAAGCTTATGAGAGAAAGCAGTTCTTTATTTACTGCCCAATAACAAACTAATTCAAGAATAACAACAAAGATACCCCTGCATAAAATCCTTAGCAATGGATCAATTCTGTAACAAAATAAGAAGAATACCCAAATATATGCAGTCCTCCACAGTGGGTCTGTCTGGTCATCTCAAGTGGGCTTCTTCTCTTGTTCCCCTTGTGTGTGTTTTTTATTTGTAACAACATCATTAAGCCCAGCTGGGACTTGTTTGCTAAAGGAGAGGAAACCCCTTCCACAGCATTCCAGCACCAGGTGAAACAAAGATACAATGAACTAGAATCATTTGCCCTCCCAGGTGGAATAACAAGACAGACAACAGTTTGGAAGTAAACAAGGGCCACTTTATTAGCTATTTAACATAGCATTGCGGCAAGGGACCAGCTAAGCGAGCACGGAACAGGCAAGGCAGGTGTCACTCCCCTGACCAACCTCCTTGCCCGTTTCTTGGGCGGGTCACCCAGCTCCGGTCTTGAGCCATCGGTCTGGCTCATTACTGGCAGCCCAGCAAACTGGTTGCCACCTAGGAGTGCCTACCCCTGAAGCCTTCCAACTTGCTGACCGGAGCATACCCTAAGAGGTTCCCAGAGGAGGTGATCACCGTTCCCCACCCTGGACCTTAGAAATCCAAAGGCAGTTCCTGATGACCCCCTGTTCCCTAATCGGGAAAATGCCATAAGGTGCTCACCGGTTCTAGTTTCTTGCCCGCATCAACCTGTCACAGCCAAGACCAAGCCTCTGCTTTGGTCTTTACTCCCCACCAAAACCCCAAGGTTGACCTAATCCCTTGCCGCAATTCCAGCAAAATTAACCCATTGCCCTTGTTTGATAGGTGCACCCAGTCAGCCCTATATGGGTCCTGGAACTCTGCCACCCTCCATGGCTTTCTTCATCTGGCAGGTGACTTTACGCCTAGCAGGTGTCTCCCCATTGCACCGTACCTGGCGGGGCAGAATAACCGACCCCACTATCCACACTACCCAGACACCTTGCTCTTATCATCACAAGGTCATCCTCCGCTTGTAGCACCAGGGCCATGCCCTTCATGATGACGCAGAATAGCTGACCAGACTATCTGCACTCCAGGCCACCTTGCTCTTATCATCGCAAGGTCAGTCTCCACTCATAGCACCATGTCTCTGTCATTCATGGCGAAGCAGAATAGCCGAGCAGACCATCTGCACTCCAGGCCACCTTGCTCTTATCATCGCAAGGACAGCCTCAGCTTGTCACCAAGGGCCTTGCCAGCCGGACTGTCCACACTCTGGTCCATCTCAGCTCGGCCCGGTGGGTGGCCGAAAAGACCAGGCTGTGGCCGCAGACATTGACTCTTCATCTTGCCCCATGGCCAGCAGCACCTGAAAGCAAAACCTCGTTAATAACGTTAAACTTTGCAATTCCATTTTCAAACGCTAGGCAAAAGCCCACCACTAGCTCACTGATCCATAGTGCCACACCCAAACTGGAGTGCAGTGATCGGCAAAAGTCCTGATCTGAACAAGATCCCACTGACACTACCACATGACAAGGGAACCCATAGCCCAGGGCAGCTGCAGGGAAGCGGCACTGACTGAGGAGAGTAAGTTCCAAACTTCACCCCGGGAAAGGCACAACTTGCCCAAGGCCCAGGCGCTTATGCTGCAAAGGGGGGCCTGAACAGTGGAGTTCCAGCCGCATGCCTAAAGCAGTAACCGTCATCATTACTTGGCATGCAGCAACACCCCAGGTTGCAAAATTGACCCTTATTCCACTGCCAGGGAAATGGGTTGCCTCTGGTCTTCTGGAGCTCCCTTTCCCCAATACCTTCATAGAATGCTTTAGTAATTCCACTATATTTACACAGCAATGTTTGCATTTGCACAGCCATTGTGATCTGCAAGGCACTGCCCCACATTCATAGAGCTATGTTTGTACTGATCAAATGAACTAACTTATTTATATTCTTGGGTAGCAAAGGAAGCCCCCTCCCTTTAAAGGTATGTCAATTATCCAGTGATGTTATTTACCTTCATGCCATGCAAAACTACATCTGTGCATTTCCATGCATTAAGTCTCTACTAAACAGACTACTAAACAGACAAGCCCCCTCATGTTGTGGAGAGGGAGCTTGCGTGGTTCGATGAGGCTGTGGGCTATGCCGTGGAGGGCCACCCAAGATGGACAGGCCACAGCAGAGAACTCAGTCAAAGCATGATCCACTGGAGAAGGAAATGGCAACCCACTCCAGTATTTTTGCCAAGAAAACCCCATGGACAGTATCAAAAGGCTAAAAGATATGACGCCGGAAAATGAGCCCCTCGGGTCGGAAGGTGCCCAATATGCTACAGGGGAAGAGTAGAGGGCAAGTACAAGTAACCCCAGAAAGAGTGAAGTGGCTGGGCCAAAGCCGAAAGGACGCTCAGCTGTGGATGTGTCTGATGGTGAAAGAAAAGTCCGATACTGCAAAGAACAATACTGCATAGGAACCTGAAATGTAAGATCTATGAATCAAGGTAAGCTTGACGTGGTCAAAAATGAGATGGCAAGTCTGAACATCGATATCTTAGGAATCAGTTAACTAAAGTGGACAGGAATGGGCGAATTTAACTCAGAAGACCATTATATCTACTACTCTGGCCAGGAATCTCATAGAAAAAATGGTGTGGCCTTTATAGTCAACAAGAGAGTGCAAAAGTTAGTATTGGGATACAATCTCAAAAATGACAGAATGATTTCAGTCCGATTCCAAGGCAAACCATTCAACATCACAGTAATCCAAGTCTATGCCCCAACCACTGATGCAGAAGAGGCTGAAGTGGACCGGTTCTATGAAGACCTACAACACCTCCTAGAACTAACACCAAAAAATGATGTCCTCATCATCATAGGGGACTGGAATGCTAAAGTAGGAAGTCAAAAGGTAACCGGAATAACAGACAAGTTTGGCCTTGGAAAGCAAAATGAAGCAGGGCAAAGGTTAACAGAGTTTTGTCAAGAGAACACACTGGTCATAGCGAACACCCTTTTCCAACAACCTAAGAGACGACTCTACACATGGACATCACCAGATGGGCAACACCGAAATCAGATTGACTATATAATTTGCAGTCAAAGATGGAGAAGCTCTATCCAGTCAGTAAAAACAAGACCTGGAGCTGACTGTGGTTCAGATCATGAGCTACTCATTGCAAAATTCAGACTTAAACTGAAGAAAATTGGGAAAACCACGAGGCCATTCAGGTTTGACCTAGATCGCATCCCTGATGAATATACAGTAGAGGTGAAGAATAGATTCAAGGGTCTGGATTTGATAGATAGAGTGCCTGAAGAACTATGGACAGAGGTTCGTGACATCGTACAGGAGGCAGCAATCACCACCATACCAAAGAAAAAGAAATGCAAGAAAGCAAAATGGCTTTCTGATGAGGCTTTACAAATAGCAGAGGAAAGAAGGAAAGCGAAAGGCAAAGGCGAAAAGGAAAGATTTACCCAACTGAACGCAGATTTCCAGAGAACAGCAAGGAGAGATAAGGAGGCCTTCCTGAATGAACAGTGCAAAGTAATAGAAGAAAACAATAGAATGGGAAGGACTAGAGATCTCTTCAAGAAAATTGGAGAAATCAAGGGAGCGTTCCATGCAAAGCTGGCCATGATAAAGGACAAAAACGGTAGGGACCTAACAGAAGCAGAAGAGATTAGGAAAAGATGGCAAGAATACACAGAAGAACTATACAAGAAAGACCTCGATGTCCTTGACAACCACGACGGTATAATCACTGACCTCGAGCCAGACATCCTGGAATGTGAAGTTAAATGGGCCTTAGAAAGCATTACTAACAACAAAGCTAGTGGAGGTGATGGTATCCCAGCTGAGCTATTCAAAGTCTTAGAAGAGGATGCTGTTAAAGTTCTGCACTCCATTTGCCAGCAAATTTGGAAAACGCAACAGTGGCCACAGGATTGGAAAAGATCAGTATACATTCCAATCCCAAAGAAGGGCAATGCCAAGGAATGTTCAAACTATCGCACAATTGCACTCATATCACACGCTAGCAAGGTCATGCTCAAGATCCTACAAGCTAGGCTTCAACAGTACGTGGATAGAGAACTACCAGAAGTACAAGCTGGGTTTCGAAGAGGTAGAGGAACGAGAGATCATATTGCCAACATTCGCTGGATTATGGAGAAAGCAAGAGAGTACCAGAAAAATATCTACTTCTGCTTCATTGACTATGCTAAAGCCTTTGACTGTGTGGATCACAACAAACTATGGCAGGTCCTTAAAGAGATGGGAGTACCAGACCACCTCACATGTCTCTTGAGAAACCTGTATAAGGGCCAAGAAGCGACAGTTAGAACCGGATACGGAACAACTGATTGGTTCAGCATAGGAAAAGGAGTACGACAAGGATGTATACTGTCACCTTGCTTATTTAATATATATGCAGAGTACATCATGCGAAATGCTGGCCTGGATGAATCACAAGCGGGAATTAAGATTGCTGGGGAAAAGATCAACAACCTCAGATATGCAGATGATACCACTCTAATGGCTGAAAGTGAAAAGGATCTAAAGAGCCTCTTGCTCAGAGTAAAAGAGGAGAGCGCAAAAGTGGGCTTGAAGCTCAACATCAAAAAAACTAAGATCATGGCATCCGGCCCCATCACTCCTTGGCAAATAGAAGGGGAAGCTGTGGAAGTAGTGACAGACTTCACGTTCCTGGGATCCCAGATCACCGCAGACTGTGACTGCAGCCATGAAATTAAAAGACGCCTGCTCCTTGGGAGGAAAGCGATGGCGAACCTAAACAGCATGATAAAAAGTAGAGACATCACCCTGCCAACAAAAGTCCGCATGGTCAAAGCAATGGTATTCCCAGTAGTCATGTATGGCTGCGAGAGCTGGACTATAAGGAAGGCCGAGCGCCGAAGAATAGATTCTTTTGAACTATGGTGCTGGAGAAGACTCTTGAGAGTCCCTTGGACTGCAAGAAGAACAAATCAGTCAATCCTCAAAGAAATCAACCCTGACTGTTCCCTGGAAGGCCAGATAATGAAACTGAAGCTCAAATACTTTGGCCACCAAATGAGAAGGGAGCACTCACTGGAGAAGACCCTGATGCTGGGAAAGATTGAAGGTCAAAGAAGACGGGGACGGCAAAGGATGAGATGGTTAGACAGTGTCATACCAGAAAAATATCTACTTCTGCTTCATTGACTATGCTAAAGCTTTTGACTGTGTGGATCACAACAAACTATGGCAGGTCCTTAAAGAGATGGGAGGACCAGACCACCTCACATGTCTCTTGAGAAACCTGTATAAGGGCCAAGAAGCGACAGTTAGAACCGGATATGGAACAACTGATTGGTTCAGCATAGGAAAAGGAGTACGACAAGGATGTATATTGTCGCCTTGCTTATTTAATATATATGCAGAGTACATCATGCGAAATGCTGGCCTGGATGAATCACAAGCGGGAATTAAGATTGCTGGGGAAAAGATCAACAACCTCAGATATGCAGATGATACCACTCTAATGGCTGAAAGTGAAGAGGACCTAAAGAGCCTCTTGCTCAGGGTAAAAGAGGAGAGCGCAAAAGTGGGCTTGAAGCTCAACATCAAAAAAACTAAGATCATGGCATCCGGCCCCATCACTCCTTGGCAAATAGAAGAGGAAGTCGTGGAAGTGGTGACAGACTTCACGTTCCTGGGATCCCAGATCACCGCAGACTGTGACAGCAGCCATGAAATTACAAGACGCCTGCTCCTTGGGAGGAAAGCGATGGTGAACCTAAACAGCATGATAAAAAGTAGAGACATCACCTTGCCAACAAAAGTCCACATGGTCAAAGCAATGGTATTCCCAGTAGTCATGTATGGCTGTGAGAGTTGGACTATAAGGAAGGCCAAGCGCCGAAGAATAGATTCTTTTGAACTATGGTGCTGGAGAAGACTCTTGAGAGTCCCTTGGACTGCAAGGAGATCAAATCAGTCAATCCTAAAAGAAATCAACCCTGACTGTTCCCTGGAAGGCCAGATAATGAAACTGAAGCTCAAATACTTTGGCCACCAAATGAGAAGGGAGCACTCACTGGAAAAGACCCTGATGCTGGGAAAGATTGAAGGTCAAAGAAGACGGAGATGGCAAAGGATGAGATGGTTAGACAATGTCATCGATGCAACGAACATCAGAGGACGGCGGAAGACCGTAAGGTCTGGCGTGATCTGGTCCATGGGGTCGCGAAGAGTCGGACTCGACTGTGCGACTGAACAACAACAAACAGACAAGACTCTTTTCCTTCAGATCTTCTGGCAACCCAGAACCCTGAAAGATAGGAAACTAAGGCCTGGAATTATCACTGGCTAAAGTTTATGTCAGAAGAGAGTGTGTCTGATCTGGTTCCAGATCCCCTGGATTGTCAAACTGTGGAAACAACACTAGAGGAGAACTGGATCAATTCTCGTAGTGCCTTGGCGTTCCTAACAAACAATTCCAACTATTGCAAGTAGACCTGAAAAGGGAGGCATCCATTGTTTTAAAAGTCAAGGGACCTCCCCAATACGGCATTTTGAAATGCTTTTAAGTATATGAAATGCTTCTCTAACAACCGCTAAGAACCGACGTAGCCAACCGGTGAGTTCGGCTTTTAAAATGTGATATAGCCAATTTACAATGTGGTGTCACTTTAAAAACCTGTATATTTTAATTTTGTTTGCTTGTTTTGGTATTTATTTATTTATGTATTCTAAAAAACCTTGCCCTAAAGAGTGCACAGTACCTCTCATTTCTTAATAGAAACTGGGTTCCTATCCTAAAGACCAGAACAAGCACACAGAAATGTGCATTGGCTCCTTCTTACCATCCGAAGTATGCACCTACGTGCAGTTTGCTAGCATACTTGCCATAATGTGAAAATGGCTCCAGTGGCACTTAAAGACCAGAACAAGCACACAGAAATGTGCATTGGCCCCTTCTTACCATCCAAAGTATGCACCTACCTGCAGGCTGTAAGCACACTCGCCATAATGTGAAGATGGCTCCAGTGGCACCTATTTACCTATATGTAAGTAAGACTGGGCTGCCAGGTCTAGAACTCGTTTCATTCCTCCCAAGTGTGTGGGCAGAACAGCTGTCTGGCCTCCCAAGCCCTGCTGATCCTCTAACAGGTCCTGCCTAACCTTTACCCCCACTGGAACCTCCCTGGAAGCCATCTGCCTCTTTCCTATTGCTGTGGCTGCACCGCCACATCCCAGTTGGCACCTCCCCCAGCCTATCGTAACCACCACCACTTATCTAGGCCTTGGCAACTCACTGGACCACCCCTTAAAGACAAATACATTATTAAACCTGTGAAGAATTCTCAGTAGGACCAAACCAATGACATCTTATGATGAGCCAGCTGTCGGATTCCCAGATCACAGCATCAGATTGGAAGTCACACCGTATTGCGGCTAAAAACAGTAAACATAAGCCTTTCTGGTGGCTGGGAAAAACTGTAGTCAGCAGAAAGCAGGGGGTTAAATGGCTCCAAGCCATTTCACCCCCAGTTTTCTGCTCGCTGTGGTTTTTGGTGGTGAACAAAAAGCAGAGGTGAAATGGCTGGGAGGCATTTCACCCTCTACTTTCTGCTGACTACAGTTTTTCCCAGCCACCAGAAAGGCATTTTCTAGCCTAGATTTTTGCTGGTGGGGAAAAGCTGTGGCCAGCAGAATGCTGGGGTGAAATGGCTCAGAGACATTTAAACCCTGACTTTCTGCTCCCTGCAGCTTTTTTCAAGGTGCAAAAAGTGGTGGTTTAAATGGCTCATAGCTATTGAACCAAACAGCTCAGTGGCAGGACATTCCTGCCACAGCTTTTTTTGTGAAGAGCAGAAAACAGGGGATTAAATGGCCCTGAACCATTTAAAGCCCTGTTTTCTGCTCTTCATGAACCCCCACAAACTTCATCAAAATTCTTGGAAGTTCATAGCAGCTTTTTAGTTAACAAATATGGCTTCACAAAACAGCTATATTCATGATGAACTTTAGTTCATGAGCCATTTCATGCCAGTCCCTACCAATGCTATTGGAATATGTAGTTGTATGGTCCTGGAGGAAATATTTAGGTTACTAGACAGAAAGTTAAAGGCCGGGACCTCAAAGGTAGTATTCTCAGAAGTGCTGCTGATTCCACACAGAGGACCAACTAGACAAGCACCGATCAGGGGTCTTAATGAGTGGATGAGAAAGTGGTGCGGGGTGTAAGGGTTTAGATTTGTTAGACATTGGGGAACCTTCTGGGACAAGCCACACCTGTACAAATGGCAGACAAAGGCTTCACTTCAATGAAAAGGGAACCAGGCTGCTGGTGATTAATATTAAAAAGGTCGCAGAGCAGCTTTTAAACTGACCTTGGGGGAAAAGCCAACAGGAGCTGGGGAGTCTCCAGTTTGGGGCTAGTCAGTCCAAAGGGATGATTGTGTAAACACTCAGGGTGTTGTGGGTACTGGCTCTGCTGAGGTTGACTATTCCTCAGATGAGGAAGAGGCAGGGAGCAACACAGCCTCCTCTGGACTCAGCCCAGAAGAGGAACCCTCAACAGCATCTGAGGGAGAAGAGGCACCAGCAGCTGCACAGGAGGTACAGCCAGAAGGAGAGACTAATCCAGAGCCTGGCCTAGCACCCCCAGTTGAAGACACCCCAAGGCCAGAAACCCCACAGCAAGGCACGCCAATGGCTGGATGTGCAGGAGTAGAGGAAGAGTGCCAGGCTGCAGCTCTTGCAAAAGCAATGGGAGGAGCTGTGAGTCTTGGCAGATTGACTCCCAGCGAAGGGAGGACTTGTTCATAAATGACCCACGCACCTGCCTCAGCGCGGTAGCAACAGTGCAAGCTCAGATCTGCTCCTGGCTTGTAGCAACCACTCCTTTCTCCTCACCCCTGCAACCTTGGACTGATTTCCTGGCTCTCTAACCCTTGACTCTGTGATTTGACTTGATTCCGGACTGTGCCTCCAGTTTCCAGTGTGTGGTCACCATGGTAACCTGCTGAGCCAGTACACAGGGTGATACTTATAGGAGAGTAATAGAATTTGGGAGTGAGGGCATGATGATGACTGAGGAGCTGATGGTGACTGAGGACTGAGAAGCTGATGGTGACTGAGGAGCTGAGGGAGGTGAGGGTTACTGGAGAGGGAAGTACATTATAGGTGTCTATAGGCCAATGCTAGAAGTCTCCGAGCCAAGATGGGGGAGCTGGAGTGCTTGGTGTTGTGAAAATTTATGATGGAATGGTAAAAAATCTATGGGATACAGTCATTCCTGGGTATAAGCTGTATAGTTAGGACAGGGAGGGATGGAGTGGTGTTGCTGTTGTGTTGTACATCAAAGACAGCGGCTCGGAGAGGGAGGACAAGAAACCAGAAGAAGAAGGAGCAGCTAAAGGTCCATCTTATAACTTGAGAGATGTAAAAGGAAGAAATCACAAGACTTGAAGAATTGTTCGGAGACCGCATTAAAGGACTGTATTAACCCAAAAGGACACTACTAAAATTATTAAATTTTTTGTTATTTACAGGTCAAGATGTAGGACGATCAGTCAAACACAGAAGAAGCTGTAGAATTTATTGTTACTAACAAAAGACAACTTACTAATTAAGATACCACTCACCACTTTTCTTAATCCCGCTATATACCCTCCCCCTTTCTGAAAATTTTAAAGCAATAAAATTCTCTCCTCTTTAGGAGAGTTAACCCCCCCCCCCAAAAAAAAAGAATTTAGATCAGCTAGATGATTTTTTGGAAACTTCCAATAATACCTGTTAAACAGGATTTAATAGTGAAGACTATGGAAAATTGACATTGATGCTAAAAAGGTAAAGGAAAAAAGATTTTGCTGGACTATGGATTCCTCTTTATGATTGGACAAGAAAGAAATACAAAGAAATGAACTTTTTAATATTACAATATGGAGAATCCTTTACAAACTTTTATAATCTCACAGTCTGTAGAAGACATATTATTTTTGCTTTCTTCCCTTTCCCCCTTCTCCCTTTCTATTCCTGTTCATTTTAAAACTCAATAAAAATGTATACACAGCACTCAGGACAATGGAAAGTTACCCCTAAAGTCCAAAACTGGAACTTTTGATTTCAAAAGAGGGAACTTTACAAAAATGAGGGGAATAGTTAAAAGGAAGCTGAGAGGGAAACACAAGTGAGTCAAACCTCTAGAGGATGCTTGGAAGCTATTTAAAACCACACTAATTGAAGCCCAGATAGAATTAATTCCACATGTTAGAAAAGGCACTGCCAAGTCTAAAAAAATGCCTGCATGGTTAACAATGCAAATCAAGGAAATTATAAAATGTAAAGAGGCTTCTTTTAAAAAGAGGAAGGTCTGCCTCAATGAACTGGAAGCACAATGAGCTCTGGCAAAAGAAATGTAAGTCAATAATTAGGCATGCCAAAAAGAGATTTTGAGGAGCAGGTTGCTGAAAGCATCAAGACAAGCAATAAACATTTTTTAAAACATATTTGGAGCAAGAAACCAGCCAGAGAAGCAGTTGGGCCTTTGGGGGAAAAAAGAAATAAGGGGATTGCTAAAGGAAGATGAGGAAATGGTACAGAAGTTCAATGACTTTTTTTGCTTCTGTGTTCACTGTGGAAAGTGTGGGGCATATATTCATGCCTAGGGTTGCCAAGTGGCACTTACCCTGCTGGCCGGGGACTCCCGTTCATATCCCGGCGCGCCGCATGCACGTCACAGGGAAGTGACGTCATGACGCTGGGCACGCTGGGGGCGGGACCACGAACATACAAGGGAAAACCATAGATTTTTCCCTTGTATGGCCATGGCCCCACCCCCAGCATGCCCGGTGTCATAACGTCACTTCCCTGTGACGTGCACGCTGGGGCGGGGTTCCCCCCAGGCCCCGATTCCCCAGCGTCGGGGAACGGGCCTCTGGGGCGGGGGGCTTTCCGCCCCCCGGGGGGGACGTGGCAGCCCTATTCATGCCACAACCACTATTTTCAGGAAGGGAGTCTGAAGAACTGAGCCAAATTGAGGTGACTAGAGATGACGTTCTAGACCTACTTGGGAAATTAAAAAACGATAAGTCTCCGGGTCCTGATGACATATATCCGAGAGTTCTTAAGGAATTCAGATGTGAGATAGTTCATCTACTAATCCGTATACACTCTACACACCCGTATATGTAACTTACCTCTAAATCCAGCCACTGTACCAGAAGACTGGAGAGTAGGAAATGTGGCATCAATTTTTAAAAAGGGATCCAGAGGGGAACCAGGAAATTACAGGGCAGTCAGTCTAATGTCTATCCCAGGCAAATTAGTAGAAACTGTAATCAAACATACAATTATTAGGCATATATTGGGACAAAGCCTGCTGAGGAAAAAGTCAGCATGGCTTCTGAAAAGAGAACTCCTGCTTCACCAACCTTTTGGAGTTCTTTGAGAAAGTGATCAAGCATGTAGACAATGGTGACCTGGTAGACATTATGTACCTGGACTTTCAAAAGGCTTTTGACAAGGTATCTCACCAAGACTCTTGAGAAAGCTGAGCAGTCATGGGATAAGAGGACAGGTTCTCTCATGGATTCAAAACTGATTAAATGACATGGAATCAATGGAGGGAAGTAAGCAGTGATGTCCCACAAGGATCAGTATTGGGAGCAGTGCTATTTAATTTATTCATAAATGATCTGGAACAAGGCGTGAGTAGTGTAGTGGCCAAATCTGCAGATGACACAAAATTATTTAGGATGGTAGAAACCAAGACTGAATGTGAATAGATCCAAGAAGTCCTCCACAAACTGGGCAAGTGGATGACAATGTGGCAAATTAAGTTCAGAGTTGGTAAGTGTAAGGTGATGCACATTAGGATAAAAAAAAATCTCAACTTCAAGTATAGCTTAATTGGATCTGAATCTGCTGAGACTAAGAGGAAAAAATATCTTGGGGTCATAGTGGATAGCTCAATGAAAGTACCAACCCAGTGTGCCACAGCAGTGAAAAAGAAAAATTCTGTGTTAGGGAATATTAGGAAAGAGATTGAGAATAAAATGGCCAATATTGTAATGCCCCTGTATAGATCTATGGTGTGGCCTCAGTTGAAATACTGTGTACAGTCCTGGTTACCATATCTCAAAAAGGACACAGCAGAGCTGGAAAAACTACATAGAAGGGCAACCAAGATGATTAGCAGGTTGGAGCACTTTTCCTATGAGGAAAGACTTTTCCGTTTAGAAAAGAGATGACTAATTGGGGACGTGATAGAGGTTTATAAAATTATGCATGGGGTGGAGAAAGTTTGCAGAGAATTTTTTCTTCTTGTCTCTAGAACTCAAGGGCATCCAATGAAGCTGATGGGCAGTAGGTTCATGACAGACAAAAGGAAATGCTGCTTTACACAGAGAGTTATTAAAATGTGGAATTCTCAGCCTGAGGATGTAGTGATGGCCACAGGAATAAACAGCTTTAAAAGAGGATTAGATAGATTCATGGAGGATAAGTTTATCAGTAGCTACTAGCCATGGTGACTGAAGGGAACCTCCACATTCAGAGGCATTAATCCTAGACTCAGGAGGCAACATCAGAGGAAGGCCTCGGCCTCTATGCCCTGTTGTTGGCTATCCAGAGGAACTGGTTGGCCACCGTATGAAAAAAGATACTGGACTTGATGGATTATTGATCAGATCCAGCAGGGCTTTACTTATGTGATGATGATGATGATTATGACAATTAGGGATGGGCACAAACCAAACCATGAAGCAACATTTGTCACAAATTTTGACCTATTTGTGGTTCATGACGGGTCTACTGTCATGAACTTTTAAAGCAGTTTGTGATAGCTCACTGATAAAGTAGATAGCAGGGATTTAAAGGGACTCTAAGTTCCTTTAAACCCTTGTTTTCTGTTCCCCGCGAAAGCTTAAGAAACAGCTGAACAGTGAGGAGTGCCTGCTCCTTGCTGCTCAGCTGTCTGGGGCTCTTGTACAGTCCCTTTAGAGTTTAAAGAGAGTGTACAAGACAGCCCCAAACAGCTGAGTGTGTGTGGGGAGCAGGCTGTTCTCTGTCACTCAGCTGTTTTATGGGATTTCTGCAATCCCCGTTTCAGGATTTCTGCAAATCCCACTGAAAGGGACTGTGAGTTTAAAGAGAGTGTACAAGACAGCCCAAAACAGCTGAGTGATGGAGGAGCAGGCTGTTCCCTGTCATACAGCTGTTTTTCAGGACTTCTACAAACCCTGTGGTCCCTTTCAACAGGGTTTGCATTGCCACAAACCACTAAACAATTCGGTTTGTAAACAAACCTCCCAGTTTGGTTCATAGTTCGGTCACAAACCAGCATGAACCGCATTTTTCCAGTTCATGCCCATCCCTAATGATGATCTTAATGCCTCCTTTAATCAGATTAAAATGTTAGTAAACAGGATTAATTAAAATCATATGAACCAAATAAAAATTTTCCTAGAAGATTAACAAACTGGTGTACGGAATATCAGAATAATTACTAGTTCCATGAGATGTCATGACAAAGTGTAAAGTCTCAGAAGTTAGTAGTATTTTTCTATCTTTACATATTTGTACTACGGAATTTCAAGTTTGTTATTCTGATTTCAATCCCTGTGAAGGTATAAGAACCATGAAAAAACAAACCTATTATTAGTGACTCTGCTTTGTTAAAAATGAAAATATTCTGTCTGCAACCCTAAAGTTATATATTGTACAGGAGATGTGCCAGGTGCTATCTACAACCAAAATACTAAAGTTTTTAGTTTGATGCACTCAACATCAAAATACCATTTTAACCTCATTTTTATTGGATTATTTAAATATTATATATACTCTATTTTAGTGCTGTCTTAATGTCTTAAATGTTTACTGTTGAAATGTCTTAATATTTGGATGTTTGCTGTCTTGGGGAAAAGGAAGCACAAAAATGATTTAAATAGATAGATAGATAAATAAATAAATAAATTATGAGCCAAAAGGTACTCCTAACAACTCCAAGTTTCATCCAGGAAACTAAATACATACACGGGACAGAACATGATCAGTGTAGCTTTTCCGTCCATACAACAGTCACAAATAAATCACAACACTGTAACCCACCCCCATCTCTGCTTTCTGTACTTCCCCCATTTTAGTCAATAGCTAATTCTGTCTTCCTTAAAGGTTTGCTAATCCTGATTCATAGCATACTTTATGGAGAGTCCCAAGACAGCATTATGGAGACTAAAAAAGGCAACTTGCTATGAATCACCTGGGAGGGAAGGCTGAAGTCTGGAAGAAGATAACACATTTTCCTTTGAGCTTCCTTTGACTACAGCAATCAAGTTTTACTTTACTTGGTTTCAGTTTTGACAGCAAAAGATCAGTTAAGTTTTTAATTCCTGTCAGGTTGTCAGCAAGCACAGAAAAGACATGGAAATATACACATAGTTAACAAGAGAATTACATGATAACAGACAATGACAAATGTATATTGATTCTGATGAGTGAGACTGTTGCACAGATGGTGTACTAATCAGTGTCAAGGAAGCCACATGAGCTGATTCATGCAAAGCTAAATCAGAACCACTTTAAAAATACCATTCAATAGATTAAGGATAATCATGTACATTTTTTGCAGTGTCCATGCAATAAATAGACCAGATTGATCAATATGAGTATAAATCTAAAAGGAACATTCCCAGCTAAATATAATTAACTGGTGATAGCAGCAGATTAAACTGTTTAAATATTTCAAAATTGAGTGTTACTAGTAAGAGAGATTGATGTGATACAGAGAGACTGTATCTCTTAGAAAGACATAGAGAGACTATGGACTGGGAAGGAGACAAGGAAGGAGTGAGTGGATCAACAAGGATCCCCATTCAAACTGAAAAGGGAAACTGGTTCTAGTTAAAATAATTAATCCCTGCCCAGTAAAAAGGGAAATAGCTTTTGAAAGAGGAGTGTGTATGCACTCAAATTCAGCTTTATGCTTATATTTTACTATGGGCTCCCCTGAGGTTTGTGATATTGCACATAGTAAAACAAAGATGAGGTCCCAGTAAATTCCGCTTAGCTCACATACACTTCTAGCATGACAAAAGGAAGCTTCTTCTTCTTCTTCCTCTTTATTAATTACCCAATCCCTGCTACTGCAGGGCTCTGAGTGATGTATGCTATGAATAAAAACATACACTAGATAAAACAATTAAAATAGAACAGCACATTTTAAAACAGATGGCAAACAAAATAATCCTATTTCAGACTTCTGGCTGCTTTGTGGATGGGGGGAAGCAGGAAGGCAAATGTAGAGAGTGGAAGAGGGTGCCAGCCAAGATGAAAACTGTTGCTGTCCTCAACCAAAAGCCTGGCAGAACATTTCAGTCTTGCAGGCCCTGCAGAATTTTATAAAGTCCCACAGGGCCCTGATGGTACTCGGTAAAGAGTTCCACCATTCTGGGGCCAGGACCAAAAAGGCCCTGGTTGTGGTTGAGGACTGCTGGACGTCTTTGGGGCCAGGGACCACTAGTAAATTACTATCTGAAGAGCACAATGCTCTCCTGGGGACATAATGGAGAAGATGGTCTCATAAGTATGTTGGTCTAAATGGATCTACTTGAAGAAAATTAAATCAGCCATTTCCCCACCTAAAATCCCAGCAATGCCTGAATGAGTAAATCCGATAACAAGCTCTAATGGACAGAAGGATCAAGTCAGCAATTGTCCTTATCATATGTTCATTATTTCCCCCAGACACAGCCATCCCGGTGTTTTGTCCACCCTATGGACCATCAGGTGACCAGTTCAGTTCCAGTCAAGAACTGCTATACCCAAATTTTCCCGCAGAGCAGTTGGACCCCCATTAAACCACTAAAATTCAACTTTTTTGTGGCTGCAATCCAATCTTAGAGCACACTGGCTACCCCACTTCCAGCATTTTCACTGTATAAATATGACTCAGAGATTTTGAGCTGGTCTCAGTCTCTGCCCTGTTTTCCTTTTATTCTGTCCTTGCTTTGGACTTCCCAAGATGCAGTGCTGCCCATGTGCCTTTCTTCTCCTCAACAGACCCTCCAGGACTTCCACTTTCTTCAGGATAGGTTTATATGTTTTCATTGCCCCACTTCTTTTGTTCTTTTCTGTGATTATTTACTGCTTAGGTGTTAGCCTTTAATGTGTGTGCATTTGAAAGACAGAGAGTAAGCATATGATTCTCTGTCTGCTTCATGCTTTTCTAGCGATGATATTTCAAAATAAAGCTTTTGGATTTTACTTCTCTCTTTCACCTTTTTATTTCTAGAAACCTCCCCATTCCCATAACAAAGTGCTGTCCAGATTCAGTTTCCTGGTCTATATCAGGCAGTTGTCCCTTAATATAATTTTGCCCCACAACATGTGTGCGTGCTTTACATGAAAAAGGAAACATTCCACACATCGAGGTATACATCTGTAAAGGCAATTTGAGTAACAAGGTCATCCCCAGACTTTATTCAGAATGGTATCAAATAAAACGAGCCATCTGACCTTGATTCAGTTTGGGCTCAAATTTGCTCATTTTAAGAGATACACTCCAGGTGTAATTGTGCTCCTGATGATGCTGTCTCTATCCCCAATCTACTCACAATGAAGTAACTCCCTCTTGAGCACACTGCTGCCCTTATAAGTTTCTCCAAAACTTACCTAGCAACAGCAGAGGTAACAAAGAAGGATGCTGCTACAGTCTGTGGGTTACATTAGGAAGAGCATTGTAGCCCTGGGTAAGTACATTTCCCATTGTTATCTGCAATTCTGCTGCAGGTCCTAAAGCAAACTGCAACAACAACCCTTCTCATTGTTGTCACCAGATAAAATTCAGTGGGAAAGGGAAGGCTATAGCTGTAGTAGCAGAGCAGATTATGGCTCGTGCAAACCTGGGTAATTATATGCTGATCCCAGTTTTTTCTGGCTTTTTTCAAGGAATTTTTAAAGAATTAGCTTTAAAATTCCAAACTGGAAAAGTTCAAACTCTGAACTTCCCAAATTTGCTATCTGTGACATGTCATCAAAACTTTAAATATAACCATCTTGTGATTAAAGAATGAATGGGGTCAAAACTGTTCCCAAAGTGAAATTGTTTTATACAACAGAATCATAGACATAAAGCAGAAGTTTTGTAAGGCATGTTCAAACTGTATCTAAGGTGTGTTCTTATACTTTCTGGTATAAAAAAAAATCCCAATTTATATGCAGAAAATTTCAAGCTGAAACTTGATGGACAGATTAAGTACCTTTCTGAGACAAGTTCTGTATTTGAAAATCTGAGTGACATCAAGATACAGGGCCAGAGATTCAGGCTATGTTCTGTTCAGTTCAGTTCAGTTAACCTTTATTGGCACAAAATACTTTAAAAGGATTACCATAAAAAGGAATATACATTTAAAACCATATACAGCCAAACTTATAAAACATAATGTAGCATAAAACATTTAATTTGGAAATTTACCTGACATATTTTTATCACTGATTGTAAAAACATGGCTACGTTCATTGATATTTCTGGATCAGAATAATTTAGAAGATGGTGCACTTTTAAGGCATCAGAAAGGTTCGTCCTGTTGGCTAGGATGGGATTTAAATATCTAGCATGTAAAACCACATAAAGTTGACAATGCAAACAAATATGTGAAACAGATTCAATACATCCAGAATTGCAGGGGCAAAGTCTATCCGCATATACTATGTTATTTATATCTCCCATACAAGATTGCTGATGGAACTGCATTGAATTTTGCAAGAGAAAAGGCTCTACGCTGTTGTGGTGCTTGTATACCAGATAGATATGGGGCCAATCTGCCTAAAAGGCAACTCAAAGTTCAGGGGGGAACAAGTTTTGTTGGCTAAGCTGTAAAGCCATTGTGTTTCAATATCGATGGCTCTACATTTAATCATCTGAAAAGCACCTGTAAATGGGAGCATAAACAATAAGTCCAGTGGGATACCCATGGCAGTTATTTTATTCTCAATAAAGGACAGCCAGTTAGATGTATTTGACTCTGTAAGCATTTGTTGTATAAGACTCCCTTGGTCTATGTTGTAATATAGATGTAGCCAGTATTTTACTGTCATAAGCCATGCACCAGATTCCACAGAATTTAACCCAGTTTCTAAACATAGAGCTGCATAAGGTACACAGCACGGCATTCCCATGATCTTTCAGAGAAATTTGGATTGGACACATTCGATGGTGTTATTAAGTGCGCTTATCCATATTGGAATACCATACATGAGTTGTGGGATTACTTTGGCTTTGAAGACTTTTAATGCAGCTGGTATAAATTGATTGCCTCTGGCATTAAAAAAAAGGGAAATGGTGGAAGCATTGACATTAGCCTTATTTACTGCTGAATTTTGTTGCACTGACCAGGATGCATTATACTGGAAGTGCAAGCCTAAATATCTAAAATTTTTGACTTGTTCAATTGAGTTGCCTCCAATTGTCCATTTGCATGGTTTCCAAGTTTTAGGAAAAAACAAGTATTTTTGATTTTTCATGATTTAGAAGTAATTTATTTGTTTTAAAATATGAAAGGCATCTAATAAACACTTTAAACCAACCTTGGAGCAGGACAATAGTACCATGTCATCTGCATATAATAACAGAGGACAGAACCCAGTTTGGGAGCATGGCCATCAACATCTTCAAGATAAGGGGAGAGATCATTTAGGAACATGTTGAAGAGAAAGGGTGCTATTATACGACCTTGTTTGACTCCTTTATTGAATGGGATTTTTGGAGTTAATTTCCCTGACATTGAACATTTAATTTGGCATTTTGTAGAAGAATATAGCTCTTGTCTATATTTAGTTGTTGTAGTTTGACCCAAAGGAGTTCCCTGTCGATTGAATCAAATCACCCTTTAAGATCTATGAAGGCAGCGTATAATTTTGCCTTACTTCTTTTTACATACTTGTTAATCAAATGCTCTCGTACAATGCAATGGTCTAAAGTAGTTTTCCCATTACAAAATCCCAGCTGTTCCAGGCCTAAAATTGTTCATTCTGGTATCCATGTGGTAATCTTAGATAGGAAATGTTTTGCATACAGTTTTCCCATTACGGAGAGCAGGCTGATTGGTCTATAGTTGGAAGGATTTAGACAATCACCTTTCTTGTAGACTGGGACCACAATTGCATTTAGCCATGCATCAGGGATAAAGCCAGATTTATCAACCATGGTAAAAAAAAAGACACAACCAGCCAGGGTCCAGTTTTACAATTTCTGGTAAAATTATATCGGGACCAGCTGCTTTTCCCGGTTTTAATTGGTTGATCAGTTCTTTTATTTCATTGGGTGTTCCAGGAGGCCAATCAGGTAAGACCTCAGACATAAGGTCTGAGGGTTCCTTGGTGCTGACATCCTGATGGAATAATGATGAAAAATATTGAAGCCCCACCTGGGGCAAGATTGCAGACATATAAGGGTTCTCCACATGACATGCCTCCTAGAGTATAGCCCAATTTTTTTTTTTGTATTAAGATCATGGCCTGGTGTAATTGTTCCCGTTGTGTGTTAATATATTCACTCTTCTTTCTCTTCATACTTCGTTGTAGCTGACTTAAGTTTAAAGTATTCTATCAGAAAATACTGATCAGCAGACTCACGATATTATCTAAAAACATTGTGTAGTTGGTTTTTTTAAATATCTACATTCAGTATCAAACCATATATTTGTAGGTTTACTACTCCCCCTATTTCCTTTCTCAATTCCCCCCCCCCAGTGACGTAGATATATGAGAGGTTAAGGCATTATAAGCTGTGATCATTGACATCAAGATATGGGGCCAGAGATTCAGGTTATGATTGAAAGGTAATGATAGGTATTTAAGATGTGTCAATAAAGATTGAGAGAGATTCAAAAGAGTTCACATCTGTAACTGTGATGAAACCTTGCCTGTGATCTTGAATCACAGTTATTCCAGGTCTTTGAACTCATTTATATATAACGCACCAAGTTCTATACAAAAGATTTGGAAATACAATATGTTTAAGTTTTGCTTAACAGTAACAGCAGGAGCTGGTTTTTTGTTTAGTATCGATATGTGGGTAATGTAAACCAAGTTCAAATATCAGTTTCTTTGTCTTATCTGTCAAAACGAGTTTAGAATTAACTGCTTTTAAACTATACCTGATTAATCAAATGTCTTTTTGCCTAATTGGAAACAAATAGATTCAAAAGTTCTGGTTTTGAATTGTTGTATACCAAATCGTTTATATATGCACCTTAAACCAAACCACAGACAGAACCAAATCGGTTTGTGGTTTGTCCTTTTAAACAGGGCTTTCAGAAAGCTGGGAGTGCTCTCAGCCACTCAAGTGTTTTGAGCTTTCTGGAGAGTTTTGTGTCATTTTGGGCATCCCTAGGCTGACCCAAAACAGCTAATTTTGGATATAATTTTGTCTTGGATATATCAGAGTATATCAGATAATGTCAGTGGCATTTTATCAATGCATGACATTAAGCTGACATATTCTCAGAGCTTACTGGATCAACATATGGATCCCTGGTGGCAGTTCAAGAATGTGCAAAGTGTTTGTCATCAACTTAGGACCCTTGATTAACACACACAGAAGGCAGAAAGTGTAGGACAGAAAGACAAGGGAGAACAGTCATGCAGCTTCCCCCAACCCACAGCTCAGCAGGCTTGAGAAAATCAAGCAATTTAAAAAGGGGCCCCCCCCCCCCCCCGGTCAGGTAGGTTAGCCAATATGGGAGGGAGATAAGAAAGGTTAAAGGAGATAAAGTAGTGTAAGGACAAAATAAATAAATAATTTTGACCAAATAAAAATTGGATGTGGGCTGCTTGTACTCTGCTATCGAACTGCAGTTTGAACAGAGGCATGTTCTGCCACTGATATATGAAACATATACAGAATCATCTTGATTCTATTGAAGTTATTGTGGCCTTTAACTGCATCCTTCAATGCACCATCAGTGAACAAGAAATATATTATTCAAACTCATACACGTGATCACCAAAAAAATGCTTCTGTGCTTTGAAAGGTGAAGTAGTCTATAATTATCTGAGCTCAAACAACTTTCCTCATATGCATTACAAGCTATAAATCCCCTTGTTCTTGGATCATATAATCATTTAGGATTACAAAGCACCTATGGACAACCAAAAAACAGAGGTTATGTGAAATTTCAGTGAAACTTGGAATAAAAGAAAAGAAAATTGCTTGTAGCTGTATCGTTCACGAATGGGTTTGAAAACTTCCAGAGTTAAGATCTTATCATAAACACCTTTTAGTGAATAAACACAGGCAATCTCCTTAAGTTAGAGCCAAATTTTATTCATTTTATTTCCTGCTAGTGATCAGGTAACCGGCATTGCTTTGTTGGCTGAAGCTCCCATCTGAGGAATATGATATGCTGGTGGAAATGATGTCCTATACATTTAGATTTCCATACTAAAAAGCACTTATAAAAAAGCTTCTACAGTGGTAATTCACTGAAATGCAAAGATGACATGTGATTACTTAATTGACGAATGGATTCTTTTGTTCCCTTTACAATCTGACTTTGAAATCACACAGAGAGAGGAAATGGCTTTCTTCACACAAGTGGGAAAATGTCACACTAGAGTGCTCATGAACTCAGGTATGATTCCCAGTAATCAATGAAGGGCCCCAGGCTATTTTCCATTTAACTTTTGACTTTACGTCAAAGTTACACGTGCAGTTTAGCAGCATATAGGTTACATTCCTGAGTTGTAAACAAGAAATGCAAAAGGTATAGGGTTCTGATGGTTTAAAAATGCATAAAGAATGAGAAAGAAATATTTCTCTGCATTTTCTTTATACAGTGTAAGACGGGGCAGTCTTTGTGGTCATAAATCAGGAGCTTTGACAGAGCCTGAGAAGCTATCTCCTAGAAGCAATTTTGAGTATCATTACAATAAAAGTCCTCTGTAGGATTTTGAACAGTAGTTTCTGTGCAGCGGTTTACTTCTACCAAGCTAAATTTAGTTTGCCATCTTAAAAACTCTACAGCACAATAAACTGAGTGCTTCCCATTAATTATAAGATGAAGAGGCCTATAAACATATACTGTAGATAGGTGCAGATTGGACATCTCACTCTTTCTTCAAAGAATCCTTTTATTCACCTGGCTCAAATCCTTATTGTAAAACCTTGTTCCTCTCTATATAAGCAGTTTCTTTCTCATCTTTAATCCTACCCCAAACTTTGTGGTTCTGCCTTACAAAAAAATAGTCTATAATGTATATTTTATTTACTTCTAATGAAGAGCTGTTTGACTAATTTATTCTTTAACAGAAACAACTGAAGGCATGATGTTAATGTATGATATCTTTTAAGGAATCAGTGACACCAAAGATTTTTACTGGCAACTTATGGGAAGTTTCAGGGCAGGGATCTAGGGGTATGAGATATCCTGTGCACCACAGTGCCACTTCTGGGGAAAACCACAGTTTCTCGTGATTCTTAGACCTACCTTATGTCACTTCCAGGTTTTCTCCATAAGCAACGTAGTGGGTCACAGGATGCTGATTTGTTTGTTTGTTTGTCTCATTGCACTTGGATCTGGCAAGGATGGCAGTTAGAGGTCCAGTGAAAATTTATTCTGCCAGAAGAAAGCTCTGGAGTTAATGTAAATGCTATATAAATACTGTATAAGTGGCACATGAGATCCACACAACATGCATACAAAACTAACAGCAAACATGGAGCACTGAGACCATTTCCAAAAATATAAGTGAATATAAAAAGAGTTCAAAAAGGGAACATTTGCTTTTGGCTAGTTTGATGACTAATTTCATGAAACTCTCTGGTGTGAACTACCAATCAATGTCCTTGGTCCCAGCCCCAGTTGTCTTGGGCTTGAATTGCACCTGCTAGATAAAGCTCAATGATACCCTTCAAGTCGTCAAGTCCTTAGTGGCCACATTAATACATCAAGTGGGCAAAAAGTACTGAAGGTAATGATTTGCCTCATGAATTGTTCAAGTCTCTTTATGCTATAAGGGGAAGGGTGAGATTTGACTTCACACACATATGAAGAGCAGGAAATTGATGATATCACGATACTGTTTGGAACACTCATGTGCTTAGTTTAACAGCAGTGTTGACAGTGAGGGTAAGAGCCAACCATACGATTATTGGTTACAAAGAGAACATGTTCCCAAACTACTTTCAAGATGAGAGGCAATGAACAGGAACTGCTGATTTTATAAGCAGTCAGTGAGACTATTTGCTTTTTCAAGAAAACTAATCTTATATGTTTGAGGTTTCAGTTCATTACTTTTCAGTAGACTTAAAGTAAATTAACCTCATCTTGTATACAGAAATGCCCTAGGCAGACCTTAATCCCAAATACCACTAAATATCATCAGGATGGAAGAACCCTGGCACTTAGCAGCGTGTATTCATGAGTCAGCTATAACTATTAATGGCAGGGTCTCAGTTAATTACTCTCAGCATTCCACGGTTAAGGATACATCTTCTCATCAATACCCAATTTTGACATATTTCCTTTGCTATGTTTTTCCCCAGAATGAAACCCAAACAAATGGTAACTTAAGTGTATTATTCCTGTTTGGTCCTTGAATCTGTTAAATGTCTTCATTATGCCATATGCTAATTTGCTGCCCACCTTTTTCCTATATGGATGGACTGGTAACTTCCATTTTCATTGTATTTGAAGAAGTGTGTGTGCACACAAAAGCTTATACCTTGAATAAAACTTTGTTGGTCTTAAAGGTGCCACTGTTCTGCTGCTTCAGACCAACACAGCTACCCACCTGGTTCTATTAAAAATATGCAAGCTTGATAAGCAAACAAATGGAACAAATATTGTTTTCCTGGACAGAGAACTTTCTGGTTAGAGAAGGTGTGTTGTCTCAAACAGCTCTAGTTTACTTGAAGTCTTCTTACCAGTTGGTATAGCCACATCTACAGAAATAAAATAATTTACTGTATCACATCCATAGAGTTAGATTCGACTGGCTTTCAAGCAAAGGAAACCTCTACCTTTCAGCCCAGGTTAGTAGTTGGATGGAAGACCACCAAGGAAGTCCAGGGTCATGATGTAGAGACAGGGCAATGGCAAACCACCTCTAAAATTCTCTTCCATTGAAAACCATAAGGGGTCATCATAAGTCAACTAAAACTTGACAGCAATTTCCACCACCATCTCTATGTACTTCTGAGGCAGGGATTGGGGGAATCCACTGGGGGAGTTTCTCCTGAGATTTGGAGTGGTGACACCAGTATATTGATGGCACTGAGCTCTAAATTTCATTCGATTCATATATAGCAGTAAAAGCTCCTAGGATGGGATGGAATCTGTAACGAACTCAATAAGGGTGAATAAAAGGGAGCTGCTTAATTAAATTAAGATGGAGCTGCTTAAAATGAGAGGACAGGAAACCCACAAAGTCATGGATTTGTAGGCTGGGGGTGATTCAGGTTTGATTTTAATCTTCAGTTCGCTGTAGTGTTGCCTGACTTTCTTAGGCATTAAGCTTGTGTCTTCCTCAATATGCACTTCAGCTTTCCCATTATGGATTTGTAATATCCCTGCTTTTATCAACTATAGCATTCCCTCAGAAAAAAAAAGAAACTAAAACCCTGGGGGCCACATTAAAGATTAGAAAACAAAGCTTCTTAGGAGAGATTTAAGACAACAAAGGCTTATGGCAAATTACTTTAATTCTACATTAATAATCTTGTCTGATCTTTCAAAGCTCAGTTGCTAATGCTGAGGCAATCATTTTAGGTATGGATTCCTGGGTGTTCTTTTTTAGTCAGTGATCAAAATTAATTGACCTCGAATGACATCTTACCTTATTAAATGCAAAGGCAAAGTTCTCATTGGAATTCTAGCTCCACATCCTCCAATAGTTTCATTCCTTGGGGTTCCAGCTCTGAGTATTTGATGTGTCTTGCACTGACTCCACTGAATCATTGGTGTGAAAGATCATTTAAACTGGTGGTATTCAATAGTTGAATCAGGACCCTCAGGCAAATAATGGGCCCCAACCTGCTAGGTCACAAAATCCTATTGAGGCACAATATTTTGCTCCTGCTTGGAAGGGCCAGCTACTAGTGAGCATATGAAGGCTGACAAGGAATCAGGGCAGGTGGTAAGCAGGCAGCCAGGTGATTGTCAGGGCAGGTACAAAGCAAGCAGGAGTTAAGCAGGCAAAAGCCAAGGTAACAACAGCAAGCCTCATGGGAGCTGTTAAAATCAGCACAGTTTCCAAGCTTATTCAGGCTTTTATAAGAAGGTGGTATCCTTGCTCTTTCTGATGACCTGGTTAAAGTCCCAGCTCCTTTCAAGAGCTACCTCATCTCCTTCCTGGGAGAGACTTGAGAAAGGCAGACCCCAGGCCACTCATCATGTGTTCCTTCATCAGGACCCAGTCTGGTCCTCCTTCCTCTCTGATCCCAAGGTTCTGGAGGGACCTCTGTGGGCATGGGACTGTGGGCAGGGCCCTTTCAGCAGATATATGTCATCAGGTGCCAAGGGATACAAGGCTTTCCAGGTGGATCCTGATCTGTTAACTCAGTGGGGCCAGGATCCACAACCAGTTGCTGTGGCAGGGCCACAGGGTCCTCCTGTGGAGTACTCAGAGAGATGTGCACCTTGGAGATCTCAGGGCCTGAGAGGGATGCCTTGTCATCTGAAGAGTCTGCCCCAGTAGAAATGTAGCAACCCATGACAAATAACATTTAACATATGTCCATCTCAGTCCTTTGGGCCCAGTTCATCCCTGAATCATTGTAATGAAACAAAAACAGGCTACTGGCTAAAAAGCATTAAGTCTGTTGCTGAATCACAGTGCTGCAGAAGGGCTGTAAAAAGGGCTGCCATAAAACATATTGATAGAAAATGCAGCAATGCTGTTTAAAGAGAGCAGGAACAAAAAAAGTGGTCCCCCCCCACATACAATGGTTTAATAAACAGTTTCGAGCTACATGCCACAGGGAAGACAAACAAAAGGTCATTAATTAACCTGAGCTGGGACAAGAATTTACACATCAATGAATAGTAGTTAATACAATTTGAACATTAAACCTCAACTCGTCCATGGAGCCTTTCCAAAATAAAATATCCATCAGCATTTAGTAGCAATACCACATCACATTGTGCCACTAGCAGCTGTGCAACTTTTTGCATGTGCTAGAAGTGGTTGATGCAACTGTGAAAGCTCTCTGCTTATTGTAGTACAGGTAATGCAGCTCACTTACAATCAGAAGCAGTTGTCTCTGCCCCCACCTGCATTTGGGTGATTTGTTCAACTACAACAAACAATAGCTCTGGTCATAGTAAATGAGCCTGATGGTCCTTTGTAAAGTTACTGCCATGCTTCTAGCAATGAAAAAGGTAGGGTTAATTCACATTCTACCACAATTCTATTTAGTGCATACAACACTATCATAATAAGGGTAGACCTACACATTCAGCTCAACTGTCTAAAGCCAAACCCCTGGTCCAGACTCCAGACCCACATTTGTGAAACATGGATCTGGAACCTAAACTGAAGGGGAAGCAGCAGGTAGGGCTTTATACCAGGGAAAAAACCATAACACAAGGAAAGAGTTAAGCATGCTTTTCCTATCCAAAGTTTTTCCATTGCAAACTTGACTTCCAAATCCTCAGGGCTAATAGTAGCAGCAGGCTTCAGCAACACAACTCTGAGGTGGCACAAGCTTTTCCATTTGAGAAATGGGACAACATTATCCAAATAGACAGCAGTTTGGCATTGCTAGCTGCTAAAACTCATTTTTGTTTGACAGCAAACCCCAAGTGCTACAAGCTCCTTCAGGAACAGTTTCAAAGTCTGTGGTCCTTGGAGGTTCTATCAAAAGTGGTTGGAACAGCCCTGCAACATTTGTGTTTGACTACCTGCTTCATTAACTGTGGTTGAGATATCCTCACACATTTTGGAATCCTTTTAAAGTTTGGATTTAATGGCTGTTCTCTTCAAAACAGTAGTGTTACCTTCCTTCTTACTAGCATTTGTGCTTACATTCCTTTGTGTTGTGAAAGGAAAACTATAAAATATTATAGATTCATGTGGGTAACAAATAAAACTTTGTTGGTCCACTGGACTTGAATATTCTATAAAATATTATATTTTTAATATAACACAGTGCATGCTTATGCATGCGTGTGCATGAACATGTATTATGAGCTGTGATACATTTATTGTTGTTCAGTCACAAAGTCAAGTCCGACTCTTCACGACCCCATGGACTACATCACGCCAAGCCCTCCAGTCTTCTGTTGTGCTTTGGACTTTGCTTAATTTCATGTTCGTTGCATTGATAACTCTGTCTAACTATCTCATCCTTTGCCATACATTTATATTTTGATACTATTTACACTATACTTTTCACAATCAAAATACTTGCTATGGTAGATAGATTCAGGTGGGTAGCCATATTGGTCTGAAAGAGCAGAGTAAAGTCTGAGTCTAGTGGCACCTTTAAGACCTTTTAACACCAAAAAAGTTTTATTCTGGGTATAAGCTTTCATGTGCATGCACACTATGTAGTTGAAAAAGTGTGGATGAACACGATTGCTATAGTACAGTCATATAGAACTACTCTACAAGAACAGGAATGAGATTTCTAATGTTATATATAGAGAGATTCTATCAGAAGCTAACAAATCATAAAGGATGAAAAGTTATCTAGTTAATGACCAAAGTGCAACATCCCTTCAACCATTCTTGGGTCATATTGGAAATGGCATCCAACCATCTTTGTGAAGTTTAACCATGCTTTTGTATGCCATTTGACAAAGCATGTTTTATGTTTAGCAATCCAGAATAAGAACTGGAACACCATGGTTTCACGTAGTGTGTGAACTGACCAACTATGGTTGCAACCACTTTCCTGAGGCTTCTGCACCATAGAAACAGGAATATTGTCTGAATATAGAATGAAAGCAGAGAAGCAGCCCATAACCATAGCATTTTTAGTGTTGGGTTGGTTTAATTGTTCAGTGAAACTGCTGATGGACTTATTGATAGTGATATCAATATTTGGCAGGCCATAATGGGTGGGATGAGTGGTTCAGCTGTTTATGGGAAACACAATGCCATCATTGCTATTATCAGCCATTTGCAGCCTTGTTGTTCTCTTGCAAAAATGACCACTGTGGTAGTACATTAGCATTGCCACTAACCCATCTCAGACTGAACATACTAGCAAATCAGGCAGTTGGTTGCACTGCCTCAGCACCTTGCAAGCCAACTCTATCTTCCAAATCAATCTCCTGAGCAAGTGGACTCATTGTCTGTACATTGTCACAATATATATGTTCTAAGAACCTTATACCATGGAAGAGTCAAATGGTGTTTCACACAGTTGTACATTCCAACCAGTTCTAATCCCCATCCTCTTCATTTTCTAAGAAAAAATATACAAAAAAAATAGCAAAGACCCAGCTCCATATAGTGTAGTATAAAGGGTTACAAGTATTTGATACAGGAAAATTTAAATAGGACCTGAATACTCCCTTTCATTCCAGTAAGTGTAACATTATCTATTATGTTGCCTCTTTTTCCCCTCTGTGCCTCTGGATTTCTCTCTTTCCTGGTAAATTAATCACATTTATATAATATAATAGCAGTTGATGCTATGCTCTTTGGGATTTCATTCATATGTATATGGCTAAGGTAATATCTCATTTACTGCCTTTGTGTGCCTTTTGATTGATGATTTCAATGGGACAACCACCTAATGAAGTCCACTCTGATCATGTGAATCACTGTGAATGTGAATCCACTGTACAATCTTTTCCTTTATATAATACTAGCAGTAAAGCCTGTTGTGAAAGCAATACAATGAGCTCTAGAAAGATGTGATGTGTAACGAATGCATAGGCTGGAAGCAGGTTAAGTACATATTAGGAGTATGTAATAGAAAGGCACAAATGTGGAAGTAAAGTCTCACATACCTTATGTTACAAAATACCTGGTGTCCAAGGTCACAAAATGTGGGCCAGAAGATGCAGCACACAGGTCTCCGTTGAGTCATTTCTACAATTGGGCACCCTCAATTGCTCCCTCTAAGCTGTGGAGTCTTGTGAGCAAAAATTCTGCTTCTCAGCTAACCATCAACGTACCATTATCTGCCCCTCTGACTGCAGCTGACTTCTGCCCTCCCTCCCTCCTGGAGATCAGTTATAATTCTGAGTAATCTCCACCCCTCAGCTGGAGATTGGCAAGAATGGTTCCCCAGGAGGGAATGGCTGGTTTGGAGGGTGGAGTCTATGTCATTGTACCTGTCTGTGGTCCCACCCCTCCTCAAACTTCACCCTCTCTAGGCTTCACCCAACAAATCTCTAGGAATTTCCCAACCTGGAGTTGGCAACCCTATCTCCTTCCCAGCCAAGCATCAACCTGCCATTATCTGCCCCTCTGATTTCAGCTTTCCATCTCCTCCCCCCTCCTTCCTGGAGATCAGTTGTAATTCTGAGTGATCTCCACCACTCACCTGGAGATTGGCAACAGTGGTTCCTCAGGAGGGAATAGCTGTTTGAAAGGATGGATGTTATTGTACCTGTTTAAGGTCCCACCGCTCCTCAAACCTCATCCTCTCCAGGCTCCATCCCTCAAATCTCCAAGAATTTCCCACCTGGAGTTAGAAACACTATTTCCTTCCCAGCCAATCATCAACCTACTTTTATTTTCCCCTCACTCTTCAGCTTTACATCTCTCCCCCACACCTGCAGCCTCCACTGTGCTCTGAAGCCCTGACTGCTACATCATATTGGCTGTCATGGGGGGGGGGATCTCAGTAGTGTAAAAGGACAACGAGTTCACCATTTTCTCCTGGGGAACGGCTGTCTGCCATCTGGAGAGCAGTTGTAATTCTGAGTGATCTCCAGCTCTCACCTGGAGATTGGTAACAATGGTTTCCCAGGAGGAAAAGTAATCTTTCTCTGCAATGGGGACCAAAGCAGCTTACACCATTCTCCTCTCCCCCCTTTGACTTGCACAACAACCCTGTGAGGTAGGTTAGGCTGAAAGTCTGTGACTGGTCCAAAATCACCCACTCAGCTTCTACAGCAAGAACATGGATATCAGGGACCCTGCTCTGAAGCACTGACTGTTACGCCTAGGGTAGCCAACCTCCAGGTGAAGTCTGAAGATCACCAGGTATCACAACTGAACTCCAGACAACAGATCTCCTCCCCCCCGTTCAGAGAAAATAACTGCTTTGGAAGGTGGGCTTTATGGCATTCTGTTCAGCTGAGGCCTCTCCTTTCCCCAAACCCTGGGTTCCATATTCTATCAGAAAATCTCCAGGAATCTCCCTACCTGGAGCTGGAAACCCTAGTCAGGACTGGCCCCAATACGTTCCTCACAAAGGCCTGCGAAGGGTTTCCTTCCTTTGTCTGAACCAAGCTTTGTTGCCCACTGTAGCGCAATGGGCTCCAGTTTACAACTCAGCTGTTCGCCTCCCACCCTTGTCCCATGGGTGTATCTCACTCCTTAAATTCACCGCCACCACTCACTGAATTGTCACTGCCTTTTCTGAGGGACACTGAGACCCCTCTGGCCAAATCTCCCTATTTGGAGATGGAATCCCAAGTCTTTGGGGGATCCCTGGAAAGTTGGCAACCTGAGGGTCTGGCCTTTCCTTGCCTTCTTGGGCTACCCCCTCCCTTTGTTATTGTGCAGAGCGGGGGAGACTATGTGGTCAGAGCACAACATAGATTATTAGCCCAAATAAAAGAATTTATCTAACTACTTACACAGTTATGGAGCACACACACACATTAAATGAATAAGGCACAGCTGCAGGAGTAAGCACACACTATGAACCAACAGAGCATAAATCAACAGGGGTTAAACACCATCCTCTTTCTCTACACACCGGCCTCTGACTCTCTGCTCTAGCCTCTCTCTCTCTGGCCCAAGAGAGCAGGGAAACTTCCATTCATTCCCCAGTCCAGCCGACTGTGGAGTGGCTGAATTTCTGCTGGCTGGCTCCCAGGGTTCCCCCACATCTCTGGCTTGTAGCCTGGGCAGCCTGATCAGCACAGACAGCAGGAGCCTTTCCTAACCTCCTGTAGGATGAAGATGGCCTCCTCCCTGGATGGGTTGCAGTCTATATTGATGCCGCCCCACGCGTTGGTACAGTCCCTGTTTTCCCGCCCTTTTCTGCCTCTAGTCTGTAGTCCAGCAGATGAGGAAGCCCCATTCAACCCAGTGAGTGATACCCCTACAGGCCCCTCTCTGGAACTGCAGCTTAATTAAACCTTATGGCGGAACATTTTAAACAACCACAGACAGCAGCCATCTTACAAACACAGGTAACTGCCATTTCATTACACCTACCAACAGCCACTGAGGGAAAAGTTACTGCCACACAGGAGGCAAGCAGGAGAAGTGTCTTCATCAAGACAGAAAGCCATTTCCCAGGAATTCTGACAGGACAGAGTGGCTTAAGGGGGAGTGGGCGGGGAAGAGCAGCAGACCCAGCACCCATCCAATGGCACACAAGTACTCTTGAGTGGCGGCTGATGGGCCAATAGCTGAGGGAGAGCATTGCACAGCCAATGGGAGTGCATGGAATATTGCCACTTTAAAACAGCATTATTATATAGAGAGATTAAATGCATCTAATATTCAAGGTAAGTGGCTTCTTTCACTTTGTCTCCTGATAAATATGGTACCCTGACTGTTCCCTGGAAGGCCAGATACTGAAGCTGAAGCTCAAATACTTTGGCCACCAAATGAGAAGGGAGCACTCAGTGGAGAAGACCCTGATGCTGGGAAAGATTGAAGGTCAAAGAAGGGGACGACAAAGGATGAGATGGTTAGACAGTATTATCGATGCAATGAACATGAACAAACTCCAGAGGACAATGGAGGACAGGAGGGCCTGGCATGATGTGGTCCATGGGGTCGCGAATAGTCGGACTTGACTGTGCAACTGAACAACAACAACAAAAATATGATACCTGGAATACTCAGCTGCTCTAAAATATTCCTCTTTTCCGATCCCTCCAACAAAGCTCTTTGAGATAACACACACTTCAGTGTAACTAGGCAAAAGAGAATTTAGAGGACATCATTCTGGGAGATGCTATGCTGGATCATGGTAGATCTCCTAAAGTTCCTGATTCAGTAGCCACAAAGGGTTGGATTCTACAATTCCCTTCCACAAAGCTGGATCTTATGGCTTTCTTCTGCTAAGTCTTTCTTCAAGAAAGATTTCCTCCAGTTGATTTTTTTTTTGATGGAGAAAGGCTTTCTCTTATGGGAAGAATACTTTGTTGAAGGAAACCTTTTAGCATTAATAGAAGACTTGGTGGAAAGGTATCATAGGATGCATTCCAAAGAGTTCCCATTCCTTATTGGCTTAAATACAGCTCTCATGATGAGCCTTGTCTTAATGATAATAATAATAATGCTTTTGATTTATTAATCCCTTTCCCCACAAGTGCGCTCAAAGTGATTTACAATTACACTTTTAGACAGGGGACTAACAATGTTTCATAGGGGATAGGAAAGACAACATATAATTCATTTTTAATTTCACACGCTGTAACTGCACGGTGGAAACGTCTCTGGCTTGGATCAGTCATGTCCCGAACGGCTGCGTCAACCGGCTTGATGACGTTGGGGCTTCAGGACCCATATATCATATTGCCACACTGCCACACTGTCTTCTTCACCCATTCTGATTTCCAGAAAGTTTTCAGCCATTTGAGGGTTGGCATCCCCTGTCCATTTGCCTACTTAAACATTTATGTGCCATGTTCTCCTGCACTGAGAGCTATGGCAACTAGTTTATCTAGTAAAGTCCTAAATAAGAATACTGACACTCATTGCAGTTTTAGTGTCCTGTGCCTGTAATATGGTAATGCCAGGGCTTTTTTTTTTGTAGAAAAAGCCCAGCAGAAACTCATTAGCATAATAGGCCACACCCAACAGCAGAAACTCATTAGCATATTAGGCCACACCCCACATGTTACCAGAAGAGTGGTCATCCAACCACACCCACCTTTTGCTTTTTATTCTGTTTACTTTGTTGTCAAAACCCTGGGCTTTTTTGGTAGCAGGAACTACACCCCTAATGTACCCAATCTTAATGAGTGTCTGCTGTTAGGTGTGGCCTATTATGCTAATGAGTTCTTGCTGGGTGTGGCCAACTCAGGAGCCAGCCGGAACTCCGTTCCTGTGCGTTCCTGCCCAAAAATAGCCCTGGGTAATGCTGTGTAGCATTGTTATGATTCACTACTGGAATCTGGCATGTGTTCTTGCTTAGATGTGAATGTGTACTCTGGAAGGCAGGACTCCCAGTGGATGAATTCTGTGGTGTAGCAGGTAATTTTGACCAGGTCTGCCTTTCTGGAGGAGCCATTTAAAAACTGACTCATCTGAAGAACTCTTTTGCAGCTGACTGAGCTAGCGGTCTCTAAATCTCAGGCAAAAACTATGTCTCTAAAGCCTGAACGTTGGCCATGCCTGTCCTTAAATAAGCTTGAAGTGGAAGCAATTTCCTCTCTTTCAGCAGAACACAGATATTTAGGGACTGGCGCTACCCAGGAAGCAGGGTAGAACTAGAAGAAACCTGTTATAGTCCAGTAATTTATTACAGAAGGGAGTTTCTATGTTCTCTGTCTATATACCTTTGAAGGCATATTTCTTTATGTAGAAATAAACGTAGATTTTTTTATGGGTTGTGTGGGCTTCTTCCAAAATGATCCCCCCAGAATGGTCAGTACCAGGAGAGTTTACACTATCACATAGTAGGGATTACAAGATTTTCCTGCTTCCATATTATTGCATGAATTCAGTTCGCCATGCACTGTTCTCCATTTTCTTTCTGATTTAACAATTTCTACATTAATTCTAGAATGGGGGCATGTGCCATTTATTTTTCTTCTGTTTATTTTCAGTTCCCCCACCCTTTTTTTCACCAGTGCAAATGAACCATAATGCACTTTGATGAAACACAGAATCCATGAGGATGAGAGCAGATCAGCACATTAATTTTACTTTTGTGCTCTGTTTGGTCAATATACACAAATGCTTATGAGGATCACTAAGACAGATGGTAAAAATGATATAAATTTTTATTCAGTTTCTGGAGTTTTGAACAAACTGGTCTCATTTTTGATGAATGAGAAATTCCCCATGTTCCTATTTAAAAAAAAAAAAAAATCCCAGATTTGCACAGGGTACTGTGCACTCAGTCTGTCACATTTTTCAGTTTCTTTCATTCAAATGTCTTTCCTCCTCTGAATCACTGATGTTCATGTGTCTGTGGCAAGATTCCTTTTGTGTGGGGTTTTATGTAAAACACTTGACAAAAAGTAAAACGACAAAAAGAACTTTGATACACTCATACTTGCATCACATTATCATGGCTTTTTGCAGAATATTATAAATGCACATGTGCTTATCAGTAATAACCAGGGGGCAAGTTGAACCATGCAAACAACATGAAGGATTCTAATTCTGCCCAGTTCTAGAGCTAATTTCGGAAATTTAGAAACCAGAATTCAAGAATAGTGGGATTTAGGGCACAATGTACCCAAAGAATAATAAATAAAGTGTATAAGAACATCTTCTTCATCCTAGACACAACTGGTTCAGCCCAAGAGCTACTGATGTCAAAACTTTTTCATATATGAGAAAAAGATGATATGATGAAAAATGGAAAAGAAATGTTATGAAGCTACAAATATTTCTAAACTAAACAGATGTTTTATATATGTTTTAAAACTCAACATTCCATCATACTGAAGACTCCTTTAATGTTTAAACTGCAGGATTGGTTTCCTGCACATCAACTGGATATTAGCCAATGCCACGCCTTTCAAAATTAATATTAAAGCATTATTAAGCATAAATTGCCTCCGGAGGCATCTGCAAAGACCTGAAAAAAATACTTATGTAAACTGCCCTAGCTGGAATATTGCTGATGGCATGAGTTTATCTACTCAAATGTTTGTAGGCTTGAGGCCAAAATATGGAATCATATTTAAAGGGTGGCATATAATTAACAGAGAATTCAAATATTTTGCCTATATGCAGCATGGCTTGGTTTAAAAGGAGAAAAGCATACAAGCAGCATATCTTAACTCAAACTTGTGCTGAGCATAATCATGATGGTAATAGCATGACACATTTTCAAAGAAATACAAGCAGAAGACAAGCCCTTAAGATCTTACAATCCAAATTTGGACAATGTGGGGAGGAAAAAGAGAGGGAAAACAATTGAAAATGAGAAGGAATGGGTTAGTGCGGAGTTAACAAGGCATAAATATTATCACATTTACTTTGGGTTTATTTCTGTTTAGAGCTCTCTGTGTGTGAGTACACTCAGAGCAGAAGAGAGGAAATGGAAACTATATCTGTTCTTTGCAATAAATCTCTGACATGTGAGGGAACAGGACATCTTTGTGTGTGTGTGTGTGTATACTGAAGGATCATAAAGACAAGAGGTTGGTTATGTCTCTGTAATAAGGATGCTGGATTTAAGTTACAAATGCTCTTTTACTATAGTACAAATATCAGTCCAAGGAAAGTAAGTGTTCACCTAAAATACCAGGGTTGCTATTATTAGGCTATTTAGAAGTGTTCTAAAGCACTGTTAAAGGTTATTTCTTGTTGGCTTCAATACTTAGATGCTAGGATAGTTGCTCTGTGCCTTTGTGTTATATTGATATCAACAAAAACAGAGCCTGGTGTTTGCTCTAAGGGTTCTTATGTGCTTTAGCCTTATCTTTCATACACAGATTTCACAGGGGCACAACTATGATGTCTTTTGTATAGCTGATTCCTCTGAGTTCAGAATTAGGCTCCGGGTTTTATCACCTCTCCAGTCTAATCAGCTCCTTGTTTTGACACCATGCCACTAAAATATCTCTTGAAAAGCTGAGTTAGATGAGAAAAGAATCCTCAAAGCATCATTGCCATGATCAAGCTGAATGACAAGAGAAACAGATATGGAATTCTTCATGCTTTGCTAGAAACAAAACCACAAATATTTTTCAGTCTTATGAAATCCTGAAAATTCAGCTGGAAGCAGTTAGATAAGAACATACATAAGAAATCCACAAGCAAAACCAGTAAAACTGTGGTATTTGTACTGAAGATCATTTACAAAGCTAGCTCTGTTAACATCAAGAAGCTTCACAGGTAAATTCACCATCTCTGGAATTGTTCTATTCTTAAGCAGCACTGTGGCTCCACCACACAAGCAGAGTTTATTATGGCTTTTTCAATTTATGCACAAAGGGATGTGCTGTAATTTCTCTGTGAGCTTAGTAAAAATTGGTACTTTTAGAGCTCTTAATGAAATCCTATGAGACTGAATTTCAAGAGAGAATCAAGAACTCCCCCCTGCATAGACTATACATCAGATTAAACCCGGATCTATAGAACTTCTCATGAATATCTGTCCAAGTTTGCACATTCTTGTCTCCCCTGCCATTCCCCCCCCCCCCAGCAATAATTGTTTAAAAAATCGACATCATGTTAAAGAGCATTACTGAAGACTTGGGTAGTCTTTTATTTACCTTTGAACCTAAAACAAGTCCATTTATCTGTATTTGGCAGACACTGGCAAGCCTGAGTAAATATATATTCTTTTCCTCAAGAACTGCAAGAGTATAAATGTAATAAATATAACTGAAGAAGGGGGCAGATGTGGTCAGTGGTAACTATGCAGTCATGGCCCTCAAAGCGGTTATTATAGAAATTAGGTCCCTCATAAATCCTAGCTTAAAAACCATGTCAGCAACAGTGGATGGAAGGATGAAGGAAGAAAGTGGATTTATACCCTGTCCCTCACTCAGAGTCTCTGAGTGGTCCACAAACCCCTTCCCCCTCCCCGAGCAGAAACTGTGAGGCAGGCCGGGCTGAAAAAGCTCTTTCCAGAACTGTCCTTGAGAGAACAGCTCTGACAGGACTGGCACCCCTGAAGACAGGAGTAAAATAAGAAGAGGAGATTGGATTTATACCCTGCCCTTCACTCGGAGTCTCAGAGTGGCCCACAAACTCCTGTTCCCTTCCACTCCCCACAACAAACACCCTGCGAGGTAGGTGAAGCCGAGAGAACTCTTTCAAGTACTGCCTTGAGAGAACAGCTCACGTCAGAACCAAGGCTCGCCCAAGGCCATCCAGCTGCTGCAAGTGGAGGAGAGCGGAACCAAACCCAGTTCTCCCAGATTAGAGCCCACACACCTAACCGCCACCCAACAGCACAGAGATGGGTGACCAGTGCATCGACATAGGGCGACTGAGGTTTCTGCTCCTGGTGCCAACCCCCCGCAGAAATTATTCCTGATATAGAAGTTCTAAGCCGTTCTGCGGAAGTTTTCAGAGATGCTGGATAAGGCCCCTTCTGAAAACCATAACATCAAAAGGGCAGCCCCAGCCAAAACAGCCTCTCGATGACAACTCTGGAATGCAGACAGAGGCTTCAAGCCCAGCCCGCCCCCTGTCAGGTATAACCCGCCACCGCAGGCCTGTTTACCGAATAGCGCCACCTACCCTATCAAGTGGCTGGTGGCATTAGTGCTCCTTTTGGCCATCTAAAATGGTCGCCTCTGCACCAGCCAAATGCCACCTAAAATGGCCGCCCAGAAAACCCCCTCATAAAATAGCCACCCCTAAAGCAATGAGGGGGGTAGATGACAGACCCCACACCCTCTAATAGCCTAGTTAGGCGTGATTTGTGGGCAGGAAATTGATGGGGGGGGGTTATCAGCAATTACCATTGAATCGTGCCAACTAAGCCTTTAATCTGGGCGGAAGGGGTGGGGGCCAGGAACGGCATTAAGCAGCCTTACCAACTGCCGCTGCTCCCAGATCCTAAAGGCCCAAGTTAACCCCCCCCCCCACTTAGGAATCAGGCAAATGAAGCACCAGGCCAGAGAGGGCACTGCCGCTGACACTCGGAGACCACCGCCGCAACACAGCCGCCGCCCGGAGCCTTCTGAAGATGAAGATTGCACTACCATCAGGAGACCTGCTGTCCCCGTTCCAGAGCCTGCGGCCCTTGCCTTCGCTCCCTGCGTGCTCAGAGCTGCTCACAGCCCGAGCACATTGGAGCAACTGCCAAATGGCAGGAGCAGAGCCCGGCTGTTTACTGAAGCCAGCCCCACCCCCTACCTGGGTCGTGACTCCAGGAGTCAGGCTCTGTTGCTGCCTGTCTTCCTCGGAGCGGCAAATCAGCCCCCGGCGACCAGCAGCATTGCCGGATCACCGGGAGCTTTGTTACAGCTTCAAAAAAGAAATGAGGGTTATAAATTAAGTAAATAATACATAAAACTGAAGATGGGAGCACATAAAAGGTAGGTTGGTTGATGGGTGGGAAGGAGAAGTAGAGAAAGTTAAAATATGGATGCTATCAGGAGGAGCAAACAAGGAAACAGCATGATGAAGGACTACAGGATACAGAAGAAAGTGACATGCCCCCTGCAAGTGTCTGCATGTTCCTCAGTGTGCAACTTGGTTTGGTCCAGCGGACAGCATCACACACCTAGGCATAGTTTTCCAGAGTACAGGGTGCCTGTGAGAGGAAAGGAAGAAAAACTGAAGACAGGGGTAGAAGATAAAGGTAAGTTGGCTGAGTGATGAGAGGAGAGCAGGAAGTAGGAAAAGGAGTAAGGCTCTGGGGACTTTCAGGGAAAAGAAACAGGAAATAATGGGAGAGGGAGAAATGAGATACTCCCAAAAGTCCTTGTGGGTCCCTTGCTTGTATGGTTTTAGATCCAGTCATTGTCTCCTCCAAATAAAGGAAATTTACCATGGAAATGAATGTTTGACCTGGTCCTATACATGGCATGCACTAGATCCTCCTCAAGTCTCTTTCTTACATGTAAACATGCAGGTTACTAGCATGGACCGGCATAGTATATGAATAATGACTACATATGACTTCCCCATGAAGCACAGAACAGCCTAAATCATGTAACAGAATGCAGTTCCACAAAACCAAAAGGTTTATATTGCTACAAAACAAGCTAGGGATACTGGTCCTCTCACTGTCCAAACCATTTTGTCCCTAAAAAAAGTTTGTTCAAAGCTTTTTTTTTCTTCCACCAGCTGATTTTAACTGTAGCTTCTGGAAAGTAAAGTACAAAATCAAACCATATTTTAAAACTGGGAAAAACTTGGAAACAAACAACTAATAGTTTTAGACTCCTTATGATTTGCCCTCCCCTCAGCTTTCCGCTGACTGTGATTTTGCAGATTCTTATCCTAAAGGATTTGAAGCAAATTAACATGCCTTGATCATTAATACAATCATTGTTTGTTGTTGGTTGATAACTTGCTCTTGATCTAGCACAGATTCCAGAGACCATAAGAAGCTGTTTGAGCAAGTGCTTGAAAGCAACATAAATATGCAAAATCCAGGTACTGAAAAGCTCTAATACACTTCTGAAGCTGGAGAAAACCATTTGGCCATAAATCATTACTGCTCAGAGAGAGAGAGAAAGAGAGAAAAAAGACACAACAGTGATAGCTTTGAAGACCCACACAGAACAGATGGCAAAAGATCCATGAGACACAAATGAACTACACTGAAAAAGGAGGGAAGAGTTTTAAGTGAAGAATGGCTAACCCACTTTGTTGTTTGTATTTTCTTCATGAGCAAAAAGTAGTTTCATGAGCAAACTGTTACCAAGAGTTTTATAAAAGTTGTCTGAGAGGAAAAGACGCTTCTCCCACCCCACCCTGCTTGTCATACACTGGGTCATGCCATTTTCATGTCTAGTTTGGTTTGGCCATAAGTACACAGTCTAGTCAGAAGTAGTCAGAAGTAACAACTGGGAACATGGCATCCTCAGGTGGCAGTGATATAATGAAAAGCTAGAAACAATCATGACCCCTGCAGTTGCAACTAGCAGTCAAGTGGGGGAAGATTTTATATGACTGCTTTGTGGAATAAGTGGACATGCAGTCCTACTCATAGGCTTCACAAAGCACAGAAGGGCAAGGGAAAAGAACATGCTGCTAAGTAAGGAAGGGAAATTGAAGGTTTGTTTCTTTATAAAGTCAGCTGAAGGTCTGCTACAGTCTCTGCCAAGATATTCAAATGTTGGTGAGGTAAAGAAATGTACATTTTTATGATTGGACTATATGTGTGCAAGTGTGCAGAATCCTCAGATAGCTATGAAGCCATTTAAGCTGCTAATTCAACTACACTGTTTGTAGAGAGGAAAAGCCGATATGATCATTTACATTTCTTTTGGATACGAGATTGCTGAGGTAAAAAACTTTCTCATATTTACAGAGCTGAATTCTTAGAACATTCAAGAGAATGTATTTGTAGTTCTGTTTTAAGGCTTTCTATTTCTTTCTTTGAGAGGTACTTTGTTTAGTATAATTCGGCACAGGTTTACTCAAGGTATGAGCTTTCATGTGCAAGGCACACTTTTTCAAATACACTGGAATGGCAGGTAAGGTTCAAACTTATAGATAGGAACTTAACAGCAGATTAAAATGTAACATGATGATGTTTAAGATATGCAAAGTCAGAACTAAGACTCTAACTTTGTTCTACGGCTTCAGACCAATACGGCTGACCACCTGGATCTATAATTCAGCACAACAAAGTTCTTATTGATGTTTCTAGATTT